>NW_022987603.1:0-40006 GCF_902827165.1 Trematomus bernacchii
TACAGATGGAGCCTCTTATTTTGGACCCCAGCATACAGCTTCCTGCCGACTGCCAGCCAGTTGCCAGCCAGTTGCCTGCCAAAGACCAGTATTCAGGAATGTTAGGCCCTCCCACTATTCTCCAATTTCAGGGTTTAACCAGGAGATGGCGCTATATATTAAATAACTAAGACTTAGTTTTTTCACAATAGAAAATGCAGATATTATATAAAAAACTAAAGTTAAAATCTTGTTTTTAATGCCCCAAGAGCAATAACATCTTGTCACAAGCTTTTTGGAAGAAAAAGACTGACTCAAGAGACCTGTAGTTGACTAATTACAGGCCTCAATAAAGTTCTGCCATTGGTTGTGAAAAACAACGGTGGACATAGTGGAAAGTGAAATTGACATTGTCGAATTTAATAAAAATACAAAATAATGTATCTGTGTACGTGTTTTACTATGTGATCTGCACTTATCAAACATCTAATTAAGGCGAGACACCCCAGGTGAATAGGGTATTTTTAACTTAAAGATATCAGCTAAATATTTCTCCAGTTAATTACTTACAATAAGGCAATTGTTTTTTGTATTACAAGTTTTCTGAAATAGCATGTTTAAATATCCAAATGAACCATTATCTCATGAAATATGCGCATATTTTAACACATTTCAGGAACCGAAATCTGAACTTTGGATAAAGCCAGGATCAAAATTATTGTTTCATTTTGTAGTCATATTAGTATCTAAGGCTTTTACAGAAGGGATTTTGGATATCTCTTTGTATCACTCCATAAATCAGAAAATACTGTCAACAGCCCTAAAATATCAATTTTCACCATGTTTTTAGGTATAAAATGTTATATAATTCAGGCTATGAATGATATATGACCAAACCCTTCTGTAAAAGCCTTCATAATATTGATAGGAATATAACTGGAAGGTTTGGTGTATGTAACTGCTGAGTGATTCTACAATTTAGGGTACATTCCATGTCCATTGATGTCCATTGATGATAATTATAATTATTCTAACTATTTTCTTCAAAAATATCATATTTTGCCTATTATTGGAAAGCATGTTATAATATCACACAAACATTATGTGCATCCTATGCTTTATTTAGCTTGAAATGTGTCATGATGTTCTTACATTGTCAGTTTTTGCTATGTCCGTTTTTCAGTTGAGGGTGTCTTGGATTCAAAATAATGAATAAAAACCATTAAAGTAAATTTAAAAAATGATTCATTTATTTCAAAAGTCTAAATACTAAAGAATAATAACATATTTTTAATTGATTTCCCCCTTTAAATAATTTTAAATATCTTAATATATGAATGTCCGCAAAAGTTCTGTCAACTATGTTACTAACAGAACTTCCCCCTTTAACTCAAAAATTGTTTGTCCCAATACCATGTCACCAGCATCACATGATGCCATGTTCCTCTTTGGCAGACATTTTGAACACACTGTGGTGATTGTCCTCTAATTTTTTACAATATTTTATGTATAATAGCACATTGTCAATGAGTATATTCATTGACCGTCAACAATGTTACGTACATTGTTATGGTTTACAATTGTTTAATGATTTTAATTCAATTATATGTGCAAATGTGATGTTAACCTGTTCAAGAAAATGACATGTGGTCATCCAGGCAAGGCCTACCATTGAAATGATGGGTCAAAATAGGGAAATTGTCAACTAGGTTACCTGTCAACTGAGTTACCCAGTACTGTAATAACTGTAGTAACTTAGTTGACAGGTAACCTAGTTGACAATTTGTATGACATGTAGACGTCATTACACATCATTATCAATGGAATTTTGCACTTCTGCCTTGAAATTAACATAGTGCTGATGGTTAATAATGTGTCCAGTCAACTATGTTATTTGCGTCAAATGTTTGACTTTCATTGTCAACTATGTTGCACCTCATTTTTTCAAATTTAAAATATCTAAAATAGTGCTTCTGATATCCTTTATAGTATAATGTATATCTACACAGGTTGGAGTTTTACATGACATCTCTTAAAACTATCAAAATGACCTGTATGGTAGTTTTATAATACAAAATATCCCTAAACTTAATGACAGTGCTGAACATATCACATGAAAAAACAAAACTTTAATACAATTATTTTTTAAACTTTAAAAAATCTTTGGATATATGGTAGAATAGACTCAAGAGCCTTTCAAATTTGATTTTACTTGAAGTGCAGGACTTAATCAAATGATTGTAATGACATCAAGTTTGTCCGTAACATAGTTGACAAACTGAGTAGTGAAAACATCCTTTCCCTTAAAATAAAAAAATAAATAAAAATGTTTAAGCTTTGCAACTAGTGGATATGTTACACTGAGGAATATACTAACTTGAACCACTGATTGTTCTATTGAGAAAGAACACTTTCTTTGTACTGTTTTGTTGATGTGAAATGCACCCTAAATTATAGAATCAGTCTGCTACTGAAGTGGACATTTCGAACTCAGAGTAGGAGAAAAAACTCATTTTGAGAAAACGACCTTTAAAGATTGCAGGGTGACGCTAGCTAAACCCTCCTGTTATCTGGATGATAGCTTGCGCATCGACGCACTCCGTGAAGGTATTTCATGTTCGGGGTCATTTGTTTTTTGTATAACCTTGCTTTGTGCAAGTGACAATTGTTGTCGTCTTCTCTGTGAACGTTTTTTTTCTCCGTTATTTTGCCATTTTCAGATTTAAATTTCGAGCGGAAAGCTAACCAGGAAGTAATAATTACTTAAGCGGAGAACGGAGAAAGTAAACGTTACAGCAGGCATAACAACAGCCGGTGTTTATTTTATTATAATATATATCATTTGTTTTAAAGCTCAATATATAGTTTTATTATAATATATAGTCGTTATTCATTTGTTATAAAGCTCAATAAGGAAGATTGAACTTTAAACTTTCACACACGTTGACCGGCGAAAAACTCTGCCCGGTTCACCGACCCCCCTCTGAGTGAATACCCAAGATATCTTGGTTTGATTTGGAGAAGGCTTTTAAAGTATACTAACTCTAACTCTATTGTATACTAACTCTTTCCGTCAAGAATATGAATAGAACTTAGATAGACCACTTTACATTTCTGCGAATGAATAGCTTAGCTACTTGGCACTAAGAGTACAGATATGTCTACCCTTTCTTTTCAGAGTGTAATATCTGCATTTTCTCTTTTGGTTTGAATAGGAGAAGGGCAATGGTTATCGATGGTGCTTTTAATGCCTATTGTATACGAACTGTGTGATTTATATTGCTTTTCAAATGCATATAAGCCCCCCATTCAATAGCACTTAGTTAGATCACTTTACAGATCAGGTTGGACCAGCCCTGTCGCTACTCTCTGCATTTCCTACTGCAGATAAAAAAAAAGCTACAAATATGTATTTCTTAATAAACTAAATAGTATTCTGTAGATAAATGTAGATAGTAGATAGTATTCTGTAGATAAATGTAGATAGTAGATAGTATTCTGTAGATAAATGTAAACGTAAATAAATGTAAACGTTCACCATCCCCCACCCGCCCACTGTTTGTTGCTTTTTGACATGTAAATGGTAACTACCCCCCTCTGAGTGAATACCTGTTGTACCTGTCCGGGGCTAAGCCCATAGGCTCTCTCCCCCCTCCCCCGTCGCACCTTCTAACAGAACCCCCCCCCCCCCCCATATCTGGATTTGGCCCACAGACCTAGAGAGTAGCAAAATACAGTGAGTCCTAAACACAAGTAGTCAGGGTTCATTTATAACGCTTATTTTGATTTATTTTTCTCAAATGATGCTGTATGTTTCACTTTCTGAAAGCGTTAGAATCGCACATGAAAAATATTGAAAGCTGCCAGCTGCCCTCGGCCATGTCTTTGGCGGTGATCCAAGCTTCGGTACCACAGTGGATAAAGTTAGTAATACATTTATAGGCTACTGATCAAATGTCAATACATTACATAAGTCTTATTCTCATTCATACTTAATTTATTTCTTCTTCTGTCAGTATGAACACAAAAAACTAACCGGTATTACATTTCATTCTAAAGTTTACGGTCTAAAAAGGTATTTAAAACAGATAATTTGTCGTTGCTTTTGGCATAAGCAGTCAGAGGAAACATAACGTTCTCAGTAAGATTCACGAGCGTCTAACTCTCTCCCCCCTCCCCCTTTTGAACTTTTCGTGAAGATGGCCTTATTCATTTTTAATACAACTGAGATGTTGGGAATCTATTTATAGACAATTTATTGTGGCTCAGGTTAAGATTCCTCAAGTGAGAATCTCTCTAGTGATTACCTTGATGCCAAGGAAGTGCTCAGTGTATGTCTTATGACCATTTAAATAGTTAATGTGTTGTCTTGTGTTGACCTGCAACCGCATCTTTACACCTCCATGTTCACATTTCCCTTACCTAGAGCAGGGGGTGTCAAACTCAATTTCATCGCGGGCCACATCAGCATTAAGGTTGCACTCAAAGGGCCGGTTGTAACTTTAAGACTATATATAAATAATGTTTTATATAACATTATTGCCTCTGCATTGGATTATTATCGGATAAAGTAATAACTTAATAATTAACTATGTCTGAGAGCAGAAGTTTAGGGCAAATAATTTCAAATAATTGCAAGTCTCTTCAGTGCGCATGTCACAAGATGCATTATGGACATTGTGCCTTATTCTCATTCATACTTAATTTATTTCTTCTTCTGTCAGTATGAACACAAACAACTAACCGGTATTACATTTCATTCTAAAGTTTACGGACAAACTACAGACTGCTGGAGAAGAGATATCACAGGGGGTGGGGTTGGGACACACACATTCCGATGGCCAATTCGTTTTAAACAAAGAGTAGGCTATACTCAACATAGTGGGGTGGGGGCTGGTGAACGGTATGGTCAATGTTTGTAAACACTGTGACATTTTAACTTTATTTGATCATTTCAGTTAAAAACTAACGTTCATATTTCATATTACTGTTTTGCCTGGCTGGACCTGTAATTTACAGGAAAGGAGTGCATGCTACTAAAGAGACACGCTACCATGGAAACAAACAATGGTGTTGCTGTATTGAAGTCCGAGTGGAAACAGTCATATTTGGAGCGTTATGTTAGAATGAAACAGCGAGGTCGTGACTCACAAAAAAAAAGTGTTACTTCACTAACTGTAAGCTTGTCACTCAGAGTAACCTACAGTTAACTTAACTGTTGGAAAAGAAAGATTAGGGGGGGAGAGAGCTGTGATGGGCCATTAGGAGTGTGAACACACAGCTGAGAGCTGCCGTTTCATTCTGACTGTTTAAAAAAACGGTAACAACGGACTATTTTTCTTAGCGGATGCATGTAAATTTAAATCAATACATACAACTATTTTTTAAATCAATAAAAATATTTTCTAAATCCATAAAAGCATTTTAATTAATATTGGGAGTCATGTCGTTACTTTGTGGCCATGTAATAAGCGGGATAATTTGCAGCGACTTGGTCATTATGGGGAAAAATAACACCCAGGGATCAAGATCCCTCCGCGTCGCGTCGCGGAGGGATCTTGATCCCTGGGTGTTATTTTTCCCCATCAATTTAAGTAATTTTTAGTGAATTACTGAGAATTACTGAGTTTAGGCACGTTAATAACATTTTAATGAAGTTGAATACAGTATATTCATATTTGTCAGTGATTTCATGTCAATTCGGCGAACATAAACGATTAAATTAGGATTAAAAATCGAGAGCCGGCTGCTGTTCGTTACGGCAACCCAACTAGGACACTTGACACAGTGGCTTTTGGCAAAGCACACAAAGAAAACAAAAAAAACCGAGAGAGATGAGTTATTGTTATTACAACGTGACATCTCGCACATGCGCATAACAACATGGTGATGTTTTGTAAATTATTACATGTCTTATTTAGCACAGACTATGATCCTATCCGTGACATATGGATGTTAACAAAGATCCGCTATACATTAGTACCAGATATACTGTACACGGACATTTTAGTGAACCAGACCAGCTGTTTCCGCCGGGTCTTCGCTTCCCGGGCATCACGTTGTTTACAAGTGTGTTCAGATGCTAAATAAAAGTTTAGCTTGTACTTTTGATACCCCGCCTCTCGGCACCACAACATCCAGTTTACTGTATTTCACATGAGCGATGTCGAACATTGAAAAGTCCTTATAAAATCTCTGTTATTAGATCAGTACTTTTCTTATATGACTATTATTGACTTGAACACTGAGAATGTATTTATTAACTTCAGACATTTGAAATATTTGAAATCAGATGAAAACAAACTAACGGACCCTGCCGTGTTATCTATGATTACTATACATTCATAATTTCAGCCGGAGGTAGGTGGTAGGCGTTGCGGAGGAGCAGATTGCGAGTGAGGTGCCTGTTCTAAACGAACTATTCCAGCTGTTATAAAGCATTAAATAAAAAGTAAGCAAGGAATACAGAATGTTTCGTTACGTAACTTTGTTGAGAATGTGGCCATGTACATGTAATACATGGGATCATTTGCAGCGACTTGGTCATTGTGGGGAAAAATAACACCCATCCTGATCGTTTCAATGAAGTTGAATACAGAATATTCATATTTGTCAGTGATTTCATGTCAATTCGGCGAACATAAACATCAATGATGATGATTAAATTAGGATTAAAAATCGGGAGAGCCGGCTCGTTCGTTTTTTCCGACTAAACAACATTATTAACAACAAAGAAGTTGATTTCACATGACTCCAGTGTGGAACCCCACTGCACCCCCTGGTGGATCAATGATCCATTGCAGCTGGCTTCACAATAATTAAATGTATTTATCATGGGGGCGGTATCAAGTCTGACTGGGGGCCGGCCGGCCATCACGGAACGTGCACGAACCGATCACGACCCTCGCACTTTAAACTGTCCAAAATAAGACGCTTCATCTGTATGAACAATGTTGATTATTCTCTCAGAACTAGCTGAATACAGGGCTCTGGGGTAGAGATCTTCAGAATTTGTTTGGCAGAAGCTGTGTCACCTCGTGGCGGGAGCACGTCTTGTCAAATTCTCCGGCCGTAACTCCATAATAAACCCTCAGTGTTTGCCATCAGAGTTCCAGCTCTCCCCGTGTCTCTCTGAGCTTTGTCTCCATTGCTTCAGAAGTTTCCAGCACAACAGCTGCAGCTCCTCTAATTTATATTAGATTTACATGTATAGAGACTTCTTGAACTATTTTTTATTTTTGAATTTTGTTATATATGTTGCATTGGTGGAGGAGCTCAGGTCAGGAGAATTTCCTTGCCAATTCTACACTGTAGCTTATGTGCATATGATAATTAAAACTTTTAATCTTTGAATCTTCTACCTGAGCAGGTGAGGCCAACAGCTCTGCCAGGTGAGCAGGTGTTTCTCTCTGAGGCTGAGCTACAGTCCAGGAGAGCAGACTCATGGCCTCCACACTGGAACTCTTTGGTCCACATTGGAGCCTCCCCTTCTCCATAGAGCGCCCCCTGGAGGACTGAAGGAGCCCCACAGCCCAGCTGCCTGCAGACCACCTGAGCATCCTGCTGGTCAAAGTCAGCCTCACACACTGAGGACCAGGACGGGTTAGACTGGTTAGACTGGTTAGACTTCACCTCCAGTCTACCTGAGCACAGACTGGTCCCATTCACCAGCCTGACAGAGTCTGGAGAGGACAGAAGATACAACTGAGGTAAAGAAACAGTTACTGTTTTACTTTATTGTATTTTATACTTTAATTTATAACTTTTTTTTCTATTTTCTTATTTATTTAAAAATCAAAATTTGAGAAAAAAGTCAAATGTTGAGAAATCATTCAAATTTCGAGGAAAAGTCAAATTTGGAGGAAAAGTCAAACATTTTGGGAAAAAGTTAAGTTCTGAGAAAAAAGTCAAAGGAGCTTACCTGAACAGGTGACAGTCAGGAAGTGGGAAGAGGAAACTGATAATGCACACTCCCTCAGAGCAGATCCAGACTGAACACAGGCAGGTCTGATCCTCCACACAGATCTCTTTGAGGACTCCTTTCTCTCTCCCACAGAAACAGCAGAGCCACAGTCCAGATCTCTGCAGACAACATCTGCTGTCTCCAGGGTCCAGAGAGAGTTAGAGCCCTTCACTGGTCTCCATTCTCCTTGTTTCACCTCCAGGTCTCCTGCACAGCGACTCTCTCCTCCCACCAGTCTGACCGGCTCTGAAGAGAAACAAGAGAGTGATCGGAGAAAGAATAAAGTGAGTTTGATGAGAACAGAATGAACCAATCACAGCTCCTCTCTACCTGAGCAGGTGAGGCCAACAGCTCTGCCAGATGAGCAGGTGTTTCTCTCTGAGGCTGAGCTACAGTCCAGGAGAGCAGACTCATGGCCTCCACACTGGAACTCTTTTGTCCACATTGGAGACTCCCCTTCTCCATAGAGCGCCCCCTGGAGGACTGAAGGAGCCCCACAGCCCAGCTGCCTGCAGACCACCTGAGCATCCTGCTGGTCAAAGTCAGCCTCACACACTGAGGACCAGGACGGGTTAGACTGGTTAGACTTCACCTCCAGTCTACCTGAGCACAGACTGGTCCCCCCCACCAGCCTGACAGAGTCTGGAGAGGACAGAAGATAAAACTGAGATTAAGACACGGAAACAAAACATTTCTGTAACAATATTTCCGAGACAGATACAATGTTATCCATTCTGGAATGCTTTGAACAACATAGGATAGAGAGAGGTCGAAGACACACAATAAAAGAGATGAAACAATATTTCAGAGAATCAAACTGGACTCAGTTCCAACATGAGTTCCTCTTAACAGCAGATCTTTAAATGCGCTATGTTACTGGTTCTGCCTCTCTTCATGGCACAATGGGGAAAGCCGTAATAAGGTATGGCCGAGGGTACGTACTGTGAACAACATATTTAATTTAATTATGTTTATTTTTATTATATATTTATTATTATCTTTTATATTATTATAATTATTTTTTTAGTATTTAGTATTTTACTTATTTAACCTGTTAAACCCGAGAGACCCCAGTACCGGGGCACTGCCGCAACATCTTGCAGGAAACAGTGTCTGAGGGCATGTGTGGACACATTAACATGCTGTGTCAGATTGAGGCAGTCCAGAAGTAGCAGAAACTCAGTGGCAAAGTGGCATGAGGGGGAGTCGACGTGAATATTAAAATCTCCAAGTATGATAATATTGGCAGAGGTTGTGCATAGCGTAGTGAGAAGGTCTTGTATCTCTGGGATGAAAGCTGAGTTGGGTTTGGGTGGCCGGTAGATCAGAAGTATTGTCAGGGCGAAGGGGGGTTTACATTTAAATGCAAGGCATTCAAAAGAGGACAATACAGGCAGGGGCACTAGTGACAGTTCCAATTCCTTTCGGTAGATGACAGCTAGGCCTCCACCACGACCAGTGCTGCGGGCTTTCTCCAAGTAGCTGTAGCCAGGAGGGCAAGCTTCATTGAGGGTGGAGTAAACCTCTGGCTGATGCCAGGTTTCCGTGAGGCACATGAAGTCCATTTTCTCATCAGTGATGTGGTCATGAATGAAGGATGCTTTATTACTTAGGGATTGTGTATTCAGAAGTTCTATTTTGGCTTTGGAAGATGTGCTGAATCTCTGTAGGGGCCGGAGTAGGCTGTAATCCACTCCACGTTTTCCAGACTCCTTCGTGTGTGGCGGTCTCGCGATGCTCTCCGTGTATTCATGCAGCGGTCTCGCGATGTTTCTGGCACGATTTGACCCCGCCATGACCACGCTCTGATGACGCATCAGATGTGCGACACGACGGCAGACAGAGTGGATGGATGGAATTTCTGCATCTCCGTGCTGGGAATATACAGTTTGTCTTCTTCTTTGGCTTCGGTGGATATAGCGAGGCCGACGAAGAAGTCCAAGTTGTTTAATGACTGAGGTGCAGGTTGGAGCGTTGGAGTGGTTGAAACTCAGGAGTTGGGGAATAGAAAACCTCAACATGTCAACAGGTCGGGCGCCGAAGAAGTTTGGTAGTGGTGCTTAGCAGTGAGGGCTAACAGCAACGAGACAGCCGGGAGGCTATCCCGTTAGTAGACCTCACGTCTGGGAATGAAACAGAGGATTGGGAGTCCGCCTGCTATCACAGTAGTAGCGGGAGAGAGGCAAGCAGTCAGCCGGAGATAGTCGGCGAATTTGGGCGATACAGCAGGTGAGTCCCGACAGCCGTCAGGTCCAAAACCGTCAATAATCACGAGGTTTAAGATATAAAAGCACTTGTTAAACAGACTCAAGGTTTAGCCATATAACTATAGCTTAAAAGCAGATAAAATAGCTTAAAAGCAGATAAAATAGCTTAAAAGCAGATAAAAACCCTGAGGCGTAGGAGAAGCGGCGAACAAACAAGCGCCAGCGTCCTCTCCCGTCCAACTCCAACGTATCACGGCAAGACGTGAACATGTGACGATTTACCATGCTGGGAGACGTGAAGATGTCACGATTTCATCCCTTCAAACGTGACAGTTACACAGTATTGTTAACATGGCCCAACCAGTGGAGATATACCCGGAAATGCCAAGCAAATGCTACCCCGACGGTCGGTTGTTATTGTCAATATTAATATAATAATGATTTATTTTGTAATAGTCACACTCGATTTCGCCGATTTTCTTGTTGCCCCAGCTGGTCGACACCTTTTTTAGCAGAAACAAAGGCTACATTAATGTATTTAATCGATGTTAATCCATGTGTGTGGATGTGGAATAACGGACGTGATGTTGTGCGATTGCGTTGCCAGGCAACAGCTTCGGTTCATGTTAATTTACAAACTCTTCAACTAGAACCGTAGTTATATTTAAAAACATTTTAGAAGGCCTCACGAAATACTTTAATGTAAATTAAAATTTAAATGCGAAGGAATGTGTGTATAACAAAATACATCCGTCATAAAAAATACCGGAAACAGACGTAGGCAATGTCCTCAGCTCGGTGATTCAATGGTTTAGCCGCAATGCACGTTGGGAAATGGTGTTTATGCAATGTGAAATCCGAAAACATTTAAAAAAAATAAAATAATACTTTATTCCGAGTGTGCTTGCTTTTCTCTTTGAAAGTCATCACATAACGGCATTGTAATACACGGTTCGGCTGCATTAAATATGACATATCTGCCGTAGTTCTGTATTTATAGAGCCCTGATGAGAAGATTTCTAGACAAACAGGAAGCACTGCCGCCAAAACTGAAAACGTGACGTGGATCATAAATATATCAGCAATTAAACAACATCTTACATTTCTTTTCACACAATACGTCTCCTTGCAGTATCAATACTAATTCGGCTGACTTTTATATTTGATCCAATTGGTAGATAGGTTATATTTACACCATAACGGTGCACAGCTGATATAAAAGGACTTGTAGTTTTTAAAGATATTACTGATTTTCTTTGAATATAAGAATGTAAATACTGAGTTGAGAGAATAGTCAGGGGATTTGGGTGATGGGAGACACATCTATGGATTCACAATTTCAATAGCTTACTGTTAAATGATGGATATACCTTTCTGTCTATGATGTTTTACAAATCAGATATTAGAAGTAAAACATGTGAAATAATATAGCAATATCCTGTACAATTATGTGAAAACATGAATAAAACTACACATCTTCAGATGTTATACATACACAAGTGTCCTACACTAATAATACAAAGTTATTATGGCTGTGTGTACCTTGTGTGCACCGCCTAGTGGTTAAAGCACGTTATTGAATTAGTTGTGTATATGATATGTCAATGAACCTTAGAAAATCTTGAAATCTTGAAAGGGATATGCAAAATAGCCATTATATACAGTTTTTAATTAACTATTAGTAGAGAATAACAAGTAATGAATATGCTTTATAGGGATCTGCAGATAAATGTTTAGTCTTCTCAAGCACCAACTATCAAATATCTCTCCTGATTGTTGGCACTTGACAATCACCTTCCCCTGAATTTTACTCAGGTGTAACTAAAGCCTGATTTAAGGGTTGTTTATATTTCACATCATTAATCAGAATCTGCAAAGTAACTAAAATAGATGTAGTGGAGTAAAAATACCAGGTTAACCTCTGAATTGTAGTGGAGTAGAATTGCTGTTTTGTTTAGTAATGGATATTGAATATGGAATAAAGGTTTTGACAAGACCTGGTGTAACAATAATCAAAAAGGACATTAAAAGAGCTCCAGATGTCAATGATCTAAACAAAACAGCACACCTGAAATGTATATGTAAATACTTTATTAAGGGCAGTGAATTCATTTGTTCTGTATGTTTTTCAAATCAGTGTTATACAGTAAGTCTCATAGACAGTGTTACATTGCTATTATTATCCTTAAAATATATGTAAAACAAAACCACTTATGATCTTTTTATTTGAGTGGTTTACTAATGACAGTTAATTCTGTTTCTGCTATTGATGGTTTCATTTTTGTGAAAAATAATAAAATAATAAAATTCAATAACGTGCTTTAACCAGTAGATGTCCCTTTCTATCAGCTGTGCACCGTTATGGTGTAAATACAGCCTATCTACCAATTGGATCAAATATAAAAGTCAGCCGAATTAGTATTGATACTGCAAGGAGACGTATTGTGTGAAAAGAAATGTAAGATGTTGTTTAATTGCTGATATATTTATGATCCACGTCACGTTTTCAGTTTTGGCGGCAGTGCTTCCTGTTTGTCTAGAAGTCTTCTCATCAGGGCTCTATAAATACAGAACTACGGCAGATATGTCATATTTAATGCAGCCGAACCGTGTATTACAATGCCGTTATGTGATGACTTTCAAAGAGAAAAGCAAGCACACTCGGAATAAAGTACTATTTTATTTTTAAAAAATGTTTTCGGATTTCACATCGCATAAACACCATTTCCCAACATGCATTGCGGCTAAACCATCGAATCACCGAGCTGAGGACATTGCCTACGTCTGTTTCCGGTATTTTTTATGACGTTTGTATTTTGTTATACACACATTCCTTCACATTTAAATTTAAATTTACATTAAAGTATTTCGTGAGGCTTTCTAAAATGTTTTTAAATATAATTACGGTTCTAGTTGAAGAGTTTGTAAATTAACATGAACCGAAGTTGTTGCCTGGCAACGCAATCGCACAACGTCATGTCCGTTAATTCCACATCCACACACATGGATTAACATCGATGTAATACATTAATGTAGCCTTTGTTTCTGCTAAAAGAGGTGTCGACCAGCTAGGGCAACAAGAAAATCGGCGAAATCATGTGTGACTATTACAAAATAAATTAAAAACATCTAATTTTGACAATAAAAACCGACCAATAGTCTTGGTAGAGCATTTGCTTGGCACTTCCGGGTATTTCTCCACTGGTTAGGCCATGTTAACAATACCGTGTAACTGTCACGTTTGAAGGGACGAAACCGTGACATATTCACGTCTCCCAGCATGGTAAATCGTCACTTGTTCACGTCTTGCCGTGATACCTGGTTGTGTATTTTATTCTTTATCTTTTATTTCTATTTTTTTTAAATTATTATTTACTTTAATTTATTTTATTATTTCTTTCCAACATTGTCATACATTACCCCTGATTCTGATTGTTCTGCATGTCTCCTTATTACACATGCATCTCTAACGTGTGTGTGTGTGTGTGTGTGTGTGTGTGTGTGTGTGTGTGTGTGTGTGTGTGTGTGTGTGTGTGTGTGTGTGTGTGTGTGTGTGTGTGTGTGTGTGTGTGTGTGTGTGTGTGTGTGTGTGTGTGTGTGTTGGAGTAATAATCACGTTTCACGTCAGACTTGGAGCTGAATGTGTGTGTGATGTGTTTTAAAATCTACGTCAGAGAGAGAGAGAGAGAGAGAGAGAGAGAGAGGAGGGTGATGTAATGTTTTGGATGGATGCAGGATGGACTCACCTTGAGCAAAACTCAGACTGAGCGAGCAGAGCAGGAGGAGAGGAATCATCTCAACAACCTGCACAGAAACAGAGAAGAAGAAGTGATATTGTTGTGGCAATTCAGTACTCACAACAGGAAAGAATGAAACAGAGAGGAATCAATGAAACACAAACACAGAAATAGTTGAGATTAATCATTATTATTTAGTTGCGCACCACCAAACAACAATGGGGAAACATTACCTTGCTTCAACAGCAACCAATCGCAGAAATGCCCCCACAAACACAAGAAAACACAGGGCTAATATAGGTTTCCTAAATGACACACGAACATGTTCCCTAATCATGTTTAACGCACACACATTGTCAGGTCTCCTAAACTTGGACATGTTCCAGATGTCGAAAGGTCATCATCTCATGACTTCTTTCGGAGTCTTGCAGGATATGAATTATCCAATTAACAAACTATATATACGTCTGCACATGAACGCACATACATTTCTTACATTAACTAACACTTAACTGTATTATATCTAAATGTAGCCTCTTTGCATTTCCTCTGAGCTTGGCGTCAGCTCACTTAACATAATAATTAGCAAAGAGACGATTCTATGGAAACTGTAACTTAATAACATACCTAGTTACTATGACTAGGTCCAAGATTGATATAACATTATCGTTTATAAAAGGAGAAATATATCAACTCCTGATCGGTGTTGTGCAAACACAGGAAGAGAATTAAGTACTTTGACCCAATTCTGATATTCAAGCAAAATTTTAAAAGGTCAACTATTATACTAAATTCACTTATTAATGTATTTTCTACATCAACATGTGTCCCTCTGTGTTAAGAGATTCTGAAAGTGTCAGGAACAAAGACCCCCTCTCTTTCTGTCCTGATCCATCTCTATACAAACTGAAAGTCAGCTGATCAGATGTTGGTCTATATGTAGATATGTATTTACTTATTTATGGAGTATATTGTTGCTCTAGCGCTCTTTTTATGCATTAACAAGGTTTTATCCTGTTTTAAAAGACGTTTTATTAAAGTGTTTTTAGAGCCCAGCTGCAGCAGATCAGCAGCTTGGCTGATAAAGATTATCAGCTGATCAGGAGGTTAAACTGCCAGTGGATTTAAATGGATATAAATGGTCCCAAGTGTCACTTTTATCAATGTGAGTCTCATCGTTTAGTTTTATCACTCTGGGAACATTCCTGCCCCCAAAAAACGGCTCCTCCGGAGGTAACACACATGCAGATACAGAAAAAAGGAATGCAAATTGAGTAAACATTTTTACACAATTTAAGAGTAATCAATGCACGAATGGGTGAAAGAGACAGGTCCAAAAGTCACATCTTACCTTGTAAAGAGAAAAAACAGAAAGGAAATCCAGCTGCTCCTGTTGGGTTATCACTTGAAAACTTTTCAGAAAAAAGAGAGAGATCTCCAGACAGAACTCCCCGATGTATGAGACTCTCAGCGTGTTTCAGCTGCTCCTCTTCCTCCGCTCTGCAGCAAGTTCAAATCCACAATCCACCGCAGATCCTATGTGTCCCCGACATAAGAGAGGACACCTCCCCCGAAAATACGCCGCCCAGTGCGGGGAGAGAGAGAGATAGAGGGGGAGAGAGAGAGAGAGATAGAGGGGGAGAGAGGGAAGGCCGGAGGAAGTGAGACTGGGGAAAGCCTGAGAGAGAGAGACTTAAAGAGAAAGGGAGGACATTAAAGGGGACCTATCATGCAAAATGCCCATTTCACATGTATTTTATACATAAATATGTGTCCCCGGTGTGTCAGGGAACTCACAAAGTGTCAGAAAATAAAACCCTCTCTTTTCCTCCGTGCGCAAATCTCTAAAAACGGGGTCTACAACGGTGCTGAACGTCAGGATGCTCTCGATGATCGAAAGGTAGAAGTTGACCAGCAGTGTCAGTCGTAGCCTGGCTTTTTTCAGTTTCAGTCGACAAGAAAAGTCGTTGCTGTGCCTTTTTCACCAGGTTTGAGGTGTTGGAGGTCAGATGGTTCGATATGCTGACTCTGAGGAACTTGAGGTCCTCCATGCTCTCTACTGATTCTCCATGTATGTGGACATACTACATATTGATATACACCTGAACATCAGCAGGAGAGGACTCTTTAAAGTAGAGACACTACATACTGATATACACCTGAACATCAGCAGGAGAGGACTCTTTAAAGTAGAGACACTACATACTGATATACACCTGAACATCAGTAGGAGAGGACTCTTTAAAGTAGAGACACTACATACTGATATACACCTGAACATCAGCAGGAGAGGACTCTTTAAAGTAGATACACTACATACTGATATACACCTGAATATCAGCAGGAGAGGACTCTTTAAAGTACAGTCACTTCATACTGATATACACCTGAACATCAGCAGGAGAGGACTCTTTAAAGTAGAGACACTACATACTGATATACACCTGAACATCAGCAGGAGAGGACTCTTTAAAGTAGAGACACTACATACTGATAAACACCTGAACATCAGCAGGAGAGGACTCTTTAAAGTAGAGACACTACATACTGATAAACACCTGAACATCAGCAGGAGAGGACTCTTTAAAGTAGAGACACTACATACTGATATACACCTGAACATCAGCAGGAGAGGACTCTTTAAAGTAGAGACACTACATACTGATATACACCTGAACATCAGCAGGAGAGGACTCTTTAAAGTAGAGACACTACATACTGATATACACCTGAACATCAGCAGGAGAGGACTCTTTAAAGTAGAGACACTACATACTGATATACACCTGAACATCAGCAGGAGAGGACTCTTTAAAGTAGAGACACTACATACTGATATACACCTGAACATCAGCAGGAGAGGACTCTTTAAAGTAGAGACACTACATACTGATATACACCTGAACATCAGCAGGAGAGGACTCTTTAAAGTAGAGACACTACATACTGATATACACCTGAACATCAGCAGGAGAGGACTCTTTAAAGTAGAGACACTACATACTGATATACACCTGAACATCAGCAGGAGAGGACTCTTTAAAGTAGAGACACTACATACTGATATACACCTGAACATCAGCAGGAGAGGACTCTTTAAAGTAGAGACACTACATACTGATAAACACCTGAACATCAGCAGGAGAGGACTCTTTAAAGTAGAGACACTACATACTGATAAACACCTGAACATCAGCAGGAGAGGACTCTTTAAAGTAGAGACACTACATACTGATATACACCTGAACATCAGCAGGAGAGGACTCTTTAAAGTAGAGACACTACATACTGATATACACCTGAACATCAGCAGGAGAGGACTCTTTAAAGTAGAGACACTACATACTGATATACACCTGAACATCAGCAGGAGAGGACTCTTTAAAGTAGAGACACTACATACTGATATACACCTGAACATCAGCAGGAGAGGACTCTTTAAAGTAGAGACACTACATACTGATATACACCTGAACATCAGCAGGAGAGGACTCTTTAAAGTAGAGACACTACATACTGATATACACCTGAACATCAGCAGGAGAGGACTCTTTAAAGTAGAGACACTACATACTGATATACACCTGAACATCAGCAGGAGAGGACTCTTTAAAGTAGAGACACTACATACTGATATACACCTGAACATCAGCAGGAGAGGACTCTTTAAAGTAGAGACACTACATACTGATATACACCTGAACATCAGCAGGAGAGGACTCTTTAAAGTAGAGACACTACATACTGATATACACCTGAACATCAGCAGGAGAGGACTCTTTAAAGTAGAGACACTACATACTGATATACACCTGAACATCAGCAGGAGAGGACTCTTTAAAGTAGAGACACTACATACATGCATGGCAGTTTAAAATACAAATAAACAAAGAATACAGTTAAACAAAAGACAAATTTTCATATTATATCTTGTTCATGTTTCCACATCTTCCTTTCAGATCCAAAACCAATCAGTGAAATGACATGCTGGGGAAATGCCATTTCATTATTAATGAGGTTGTGTTTTATGCATTTGTTCTGGTTCTGGGTGCTTTCCTGAAGCTGTTTTTGCTCCAAAGACTCTCCGCTTGGGTAAAAGTAAATTAAAATGTTCTGGTTTCCAAAGAGCCTAATGCACCACACACACTGAGTGATTACACAGTGTGTGTGTGTGTGTGTGTGTGTGTGTGTGTGTGTGTGTGTGTGTGTGTGTGTGTGTGTGTGTGTGTGTGTGTGTGTGTGTGTGTGTGTGTGTGTGTGTGTGTGTGTGTGTGTGTGTGTGTGTGTGTGTGTGTGTGTGTGTGTGTGTGTGTCATAACAGAAGCACAGAGGGCTCATTCACATGTCTCCTGGATCCAATTTAAGAGGATTTTTACGGGGGTCTTTTGTCTTTCTGCTGCCGGATTGCCCAACATCCTTTCCTCATCCTGTCCTGAACATATTTTTTATCATCATAGTCTTCAGAAAGGAGTCAGATATAAAAATACAAATGTTCCACATGAAGAAACATCTTCAGCAACTTGACAACACATGCAGCATTTAGAGAACATTCAGCAACTTGAGGAAACATGCGCAGCGTTTACTAAAAGCTCAAAACACAACGGAGACCAGGGGACACTAAAAAATGATGCAAAAATGTAGCGACCTTGCGTGGGGCCCTTTGGATCACACCCACAAAGTTTGAGGGCCATGCACACCTGTTGACCCTATTAACACACTTAGGAGATATACATGTCCATGGTCACTTCAAATACATAACTGCCGGGTCTCGGGTATTTGAAATATACAGGCTCATATCTCGACAATCCCTTGACACAGGAAGCTGATACTTGAACTGTGTCATGCCTCCAGCCCCTGGATTGAGTGTGTCGATTTCCGAGATGATTGAAGAACCTTTACCACAGGTCGTGTAGTGATGTATTTGAGGTGTACTGTCCACATCGCAGACCTGAGATCCTGCTGTCATGTATTTGTACTGTACACTTCAAATACTTAACCGCAGGATCTGGGGTATTTGAAATGTACAAGGTCATATCTCCACAATGCACTGGGACTGGAAGCTCACACTTGAACCATGTCACGCCTCCAACCCTCGGATTCAGGTGTCAAATTGGAGACATTTAGACAATTTCAAATTTTTCCCGCTCTTTTTAAACAAACATGATCTTTCAAATAAATGCTGAAGTGTTGCTCGGATTGGCATGAAAATCGCTGCAGCAAGAGATGAAGCAGGCCGAGTGAACAATCCATCGTCACATGCATCGTGGAGATGTGACTGTTCATGCATGACTGCAGCTCCTGTCTGAAGTTTAAGGGAGAAAAAGGTAGATTTTAGATGGAATAATTAACAGAATAATATTCCATGACATAAAAGGCCATGTCACAATTAACAAGGGAAACAACATTTTCAAATTATCCCGAAAATCATCAAAATTAAATGTTTTAAATGCCACAAAACATATTTAATGCACTACAACAAGATAATGTGTTTTCTTTATGTAAAGCAAAGACCTTCATCATCAACGCAGAGTCAGTTGGGTTCAGATCAGTGATTTTATTTCTATTTTCAGAATATTTATAATATTTATTTCACTGTTGTAGTGTATCCTGCTGTTGGAGTCGGCAGGCCTGTATTAATCATTCTGGCAATTAATCAGACCTACTAATTGACCTAACAGAAGCTATTGAGTCTATGTAAGTTTACTGCCAGGTTCGGATCCACCTGGATCAGCAAGGTCTCACCTCTACTAACTTCTGAAGCCTTTCAGTGTTATGATGTTGTATATTAATATAATCTTGGATTATAATTACTGATGCATGGAATGTGGTAGCAGCAGTACTTTAAGGTTGCCAGCCACAATGCTTAAATAGTTTCTTTCTGCTTCAGAGAGCTGAAGTTTGTATATATCACGCAGTCTGTCTTCCGGTTGCCTCTTTTGAATGACGAATACACACTACCGCCGCCTGTTGGTAAGGAGAGTTATTGCCATTCACGCATGCGCAGTGCGTACGTGCTACTTGGCCGCCGGCTGAAGTCTTTGCGGTGTGTTCCAGTGCGACTGTTGGCCAAGACGCAGGAGACGTGAGGCGACACAACAGTCGGGTCCGTCGGGACGTGTTCTTTGGTGTCAGTTTGGTGTGTCAGGGCCTTGAGGTGAGGTCCTACCTAAGTGTGAGTGTGGCAGTTGTGCAATCTTACCTTAAAGCAGGAGAGGACAGCGCAGATTTATTTCAAGTTATCCCAGTCCAAAAGGGTGGGATGATTTTATTTAAAGAAAATGGTCCACACTTTTACAGGGTTTTTACCTTCTCTCGTTACAATGTGACAATCATACAAAATATGTCATGCTGTGGTAAATTACTAAATCTCTCTTCAACTGTCACTCTTCAGTTGCATTAAAAACCTCTTCCGATGGAATTCAGAGGAAAACCCTCATAGACTACCAGGTGTGAAATCAAATACATTAAAATCTCTTCAACTGTCCCTCTTCAGTTGTGATACGAAATTCAACGGCCCTCTTCCGTTGGTAATATTAATATCTCTTCAAGAGTACTTAGGAAAAACCCCACTCTGAAGCTTTTCCTCTCTCAGCTATAGACCTTTTATGCTCCACACAAGGACAGAAAACCAAAGACACACCTACATACCCATATATGTGGGGAAAGGTCATGACCTCTGGTGTGCGAGACGGGACATATCCAGACTTGTCTCCTATGGTATGGCCTAAACACATTTTGGGGATCCAGTACTTTTCCATTTAGTCAGGGGTCTCCTCTCTACAGCCTGCTGTGAGTGAAGACAACTGTCTCCCCTCAGCTAAACAGTGACACCCATAGTGATAAACTATTAAGGCCTTAAACTCAATTTTCCAAACCACTTACATTTTGTATATATTGTGAGTGTCGAACAACATGAAATATAATGCATTTTCATTGTGGGTTATATAAGATTATATTTGATTATATGAACTTTCGTTTTAAAAATTCAACTCAATATGGAATCCTCAACTAAGCCACATTTTGGAGAAAACAATCAAATTCTCAAAAAAATGTTACATTTGGAGGAAAAAGTCAACATTTTGAGGAAAAAGTCAATATTTGGAGGGAAAAGTCAAAATGTGAGAATAAAGTCAAAAACTCTGAGAAATAAGTCAAATTTTGAGAAAAAAGTCAAAGGAGCTAACCTGAACAGGTAAGAGTCAGGAAGCGGGAAGAGGAACCTGAGAATGCACACTCCCTCAGAGCAGATCCAGACTGAACACAGAGAGATCTGATCCACCACACAGGTCTCTCTGAGGACTCCTCTCTCTCTCCCACAGAAACAGCAGAACCACAGTCCACATCTCTGCAGAGAACATCTGCTGCCTCCAGGGTCCAGGTAGAGCCCCCCACTGCTCTCCATTCTCCCTGATGTTTCACCTCCAGGTCTCCTGCACAGCGACTCTCTCCTCCCACCAGTCTGACCGGCTCTGAAGAGAAAAAAGAGAGTGATCAGAGAGAGAATAAAGTGAGTTTGATGAGAACAGAATGAACCAATCACAGCTCCTCTCTACCTGAGCAGGTGAGGCCAACAGCTCTGCCAGGTGAGCAGGTGTTTCTCTCTGAGGCTGAGCTACAGTCCAGGAGAGCAGACTCATTGCCTCCACACTGGAACTCTTTGGTCCACATTGGAGCCTCCCCTTCTCCATAGAGCGCCCCCTGGAGGACTGAAGGAGCCCCACAGCCCAGCTGCCTGCAGACCACCTGAGCATCCTGCTGGTCAAAGTCAGCCTCACACACTGAGGACCAGGACGGGTTAGACTGGTTAGACTTCACCTCCAGTCTACCTGAGCACAGACTGGTCCCATTCACCAGCCTGACAGAGTCTGGAGAGCACAGAAGATACATCTGAGGTAAAGAAACAGTTACTTTTAATTTTTATAGTATTTTCTTATTTATCTTTTATTTCTATTTTTTTATTTATTTAAAATCTAAATTTGTGAAAGAAGTCGAATATCTGAGAAAAAAGCCCACATTTTTAGGAAAAGTCAAATTGTGAGAAAAATGTCAAACTTTTACAAAACAAAAACTTAAAATTTTGAGGAACTTTCAAATTCTGAGAAAGAGTCAAAGAAGCTTACCTGAACAGGTAAGAGTCAGGAAGTAGGAAGAGTAACTTGAGGTTGCACACTCCCTCAGAGCAGATGCAGACTCAACACAGGTAGGACTGATCCTCCACGCAGAGCTCTTTGAGGACAACTGTCCCTCTCCCACAGAAACAGCAGAGCCACAGTCCAGATCTCTGCAGAGAACACCTGCTGCCTCCAGGGTCCAGGTAGGAAAACCAATCACTGGTCTCCATTCTCCCTGAAGCTTCAGCTCCAGAGCTCCTGCACAGCGACTCTCTCCTCCCACCAGTCTGACCGGCTCTGAAGAGAAACAAGAGAGTCATCAGAGAGAGAATAAAGTGGGTTTGTTGAAATGAACCAATTACAGATGTTGGGGTAATATTTTCCTCGGCCCATAACTCTGACCCAGTTTATCCGTTTGTACTGCCCTCGCTGAGCACAGGCCTGCTACCCTGGGCTGCTCTCAGTGTTTTGTCTCCCTGTTCTTGCCTGTTGGCTTCAGCTGATAGGTGCTATAGTGCTCCTCCTGTTTGATCTTGTTATGCACAATGTTGATTATTCTCTCAGAACTAGCTGAATACAGGGCTCTGGGGTAGAGATCTTCAGAATTGGTTTGGCAGAAGCTGTGTCACCTCGTGGCGGAAGCACGTCTTGTCAAATTCTCCGGCCGTAACTCCATAATAAACCCTCAGTGTTTGCCATCAGAGTTCCAGCTCTCCCCGTGTCTCTCTGAGCTCTGTCTCCATTGCTTCAGAAGTTTCCAGCACAACAGCTGCAGCTCCTCTATTTTATATTATATTTACATGTATAGAGACTTCTTGCACTATTTTTTATTTTTGTATTTTATTATATATGTTGCATTGTTGGAGGAGCTCAGGTCAGGAGAATTTCCTTGCCAATTCTACTCTGTAGCTTATGTGCATATGATAATTAAAACTTTGAATCTTTGAATCTTCTACCTGAGCAGGTGAGGCCAACAGCTCTGCCAGGTGAGCAGGTGTTTCTCTCTGAGGCTGAGCTACAGTCCAGGAGAGCAGACTCATGGCCTCCACACTGGAACTCTTTGGTCCACCTTGGAGCCTCCCCTTTTCCATAGAGCGCCCCCTGGAGGACTGAAGGAGCCCCACAGCCCAGCTGCCGGCAGACCACCTGAGCATCCTGCTGGTCAAAGTCAGCCTCACACACTGAGGACCAGGACGGGTTAGACAGGTTAGACTTCACCTCCAGTCTACCTGAGCACAGACTGGTCCCATTCACCAGCCTGACAGAGTCTGGAGAGGACAGAAGATACAACTGAGGTAAAGAAACAGTTACTGTTTTACTTTATTGTATTTTATACTTTAATTTATAACTTTTTTTTCTATTTTCTTATTTATTTAAAAATCAAAATTTGAGAAAAAAGTCAAATGTTGAGAAATCATTCAAATTTGGAGGAAAAGTCAAATTTCGAGGAAAAGTCAAACATTTTGGGAAAAAGTTAAGTTCTGAGAAAAAAGTCAAAGGAGCTTACCTGAACAGGTGACAGTCAGGAAGTGGGAAGAGGAAACTGATAATGCACACTCCCTCAGAGCAGATCCAGACTGAACACAGGCAGGTCTGATCCTCCACACAGATCTCTTTGAGGACTCCTCTCTCTCTCCCAAAGAAACAGCAGAGCCACAGTCCAGATCTCTGCAGACAACATCTGCTGTCTCCAGGGTCCAGAGAGAGTTAGAGCCCTTCACTGGTCTCCATTCTCCTTGTTTCACCTCCAGGTCTCCTGCACAGCGACTCTCTCCTCCCACCAGTCTGACCGGCTCTGAAGAGAAACAAGAGAGTCATCAGAGAGAGAATATAGTGGGTTTGTTGAAATGAACCAATTACAGATGTTGGGGTAATATTTTCCTCGGCCCATAACTCTGACCCAGTTTATCCGTTTGTACTGCCCTCGCTGAGCACAGGCCTGCTACCCTGGGCTGCTCTCAGTGTTTTGTCTCCCTGTTCCTGCCTGTTGGCTTCAGCTGATAGGTGCTATAGTGCTCCTCCTGTTTGATCTTGTTATGCACAATGTTGATTATTCTCTCAGAACTAGCTGAATACAGGGCTCTGGGGTAGAGATCTTCAGAATTGGTTTGGCAGAAGCTGTGTCACCTCGTGGCGGGAGCACGTCTTGTCAAATTCTCCGGCCGTAACTCCATAATAAACCCTCAGTGTTTGCCATCAGAGTTCCAGCTCTCCCCGTGTCTCTCTGAGCTCTGTCTCCATTGCTTCAGAAGTTTCCAGCACAACAGCTGCAGCTCCTTTATTTTATATTATATTTACATGTATAGAGACTTCTTGCACTATTTTTTATTTTTGTATTTTGTTATATATGTTGCATTGTTGGAGGAGCTCAGGTCAGGAGAATTTCCTTGCCAATTCTACTCTGTAGCTTATGTGCATATGATAATTAAAACTTTGAATCTTTGAATCTTCTACCTGAGCAGGTGAGGCCAACAGCTCTGCCAGATGAGCAGGTGTTTCTCTCTGAGGCTGAGCGACAGTCCAGGAGAGCAGACTCATGGCCTCCACACTGGAACTCTTTGGTCCACATTGGAGCCTCCCCTTCTCCATAGAGCGCCCCCTGGAGGACTGAAGGAGCCCCACAGCCAAGCTGCCTGCAGACCACCTGAGCATCCTGCTGGTCAAAGTCAGCCTCACACACTGAGGACCAGGACGGGTTAGAATGGTTAGACTTCACCTCCAGTCTACCTGAGCACAGACTGGTCCCATTCAGCAGCCTGACAGAGTCTGGAGAGGACAGAAGATAAAACTGAGGTAAAGAAACAGTTACTGTTTTTCTTTATTGTATTTCATACTTTAATTTATAACTTTTTTTTCTATTTTCTTATTTATTTAAAAATCAAAATTTGAGAAAAAAGTCAAATGTTGAGAAATCATTCAAATTTCGAGGAAAAGTCAAATTTGGAGGAAAAGTCAAACATTTTGGGAAAAAGTTAAGTTCTGAGAAAAAAATCAAAGGAGCTTACCTGAACAGGTGACAGTCAGGAAGTGGGAAGAGGAAACTGATAATGCACACTCCCTCAGAGCAGATCCAGACTGAACACAGGCAGGTCTGATCCTCCACACAGATCTCTTTGAGGACTCCTCTCTCTCTCCCACAGAAACAGCAGAGCCACAGTCCAGATCTCTGCAGACAACATCTGCTGTCTCCAGGGTCCAGAGAGAGTTAACGCCCCCCACTGGTCTCCATTCTCCTTGTTTCACCTCCAGGTCTCCTGCACAGCGACTCTCTCCTCCCACCAGTCTGACCGGCTCTGAAGAGAAACAAGAGAGTGATTGGAGAAAGAATAAAGTGAGTTTGATGAGAACAGAATGAACCAATCACAGCTCCTCTCTACCTGAGCAGGTGAGGCCAACAGCTCTGCCAGATGTGCAGGTGTTTCTCTCTGAGGCTGAGCTACAGTCCAGGAGAGCAGACTCATGGCCTCCACACTGGAACTCTTTTGTCCACATTGGAGCCTCCCCTTCTCCATAGAGCGCCCCCTGGAGGACTGAAGGAGCCCCACAGCCCAGCTGCCTGCAGACCACCTGAGCATCCTGCTGGTCAAAGTCAGCCTCACACACTGAGGACCAGGACGGGTTAGACGGGTCAGAGTTCACCTCCAGTCTACCTGAGCACAGACTGGTCCCCCCCACCAGCCTGACAGAGTCTGGAGAGGACAGAAGATAAAACTGAGATTAAGACACGGACACAAAACATTTCTGTAACAATATTTCCGAGACAGATACATTGTTATCCATTCTGGAATGCTTTGAACAACATCGGATAGAGAGAGGTCGAAGACACACAATAAAAGAGATGAAACAATATTTCAGAGAATCAAACTGGACTCAGTTCCAACATGAGTTCCTCTTAACAGCAGATCTTTAAATGCGCTATGTTACTGGTTCTGCCTCTCTTCATGGCACAATGGGGAAAGCCGTAATAAGGTATGGCCGAGGGTACGTACTGTGAACAACATATTTAATTTAATTATGTTTATTTTTATTATATATTTATTATTATCTTTTATATTATTATAATTATTTTTTTAGTATTTAGTATTTTACTTATTTAACCTGTTAAACCCGAGAGATCCCAGTACCGGGGCACTGCCGCAACATCTTGCAGGAAACAGTGTCTGAGGGCATGTGTGGGGACATTAACATGCTGTGTCAGATTGAGGCAGTCCAGAAGTAGCAGAAACTCAGTGGCAAAGTGGCATGAGGGGGAGTCGACGTGAATATTAAAATCTCCAAGTATGATAATATTGGCAGAGGTTGTGCATAGCGTAGTGAGAAGGTCTTGTATCTCTGGGATGAAAGCTGAGTTGGGTTTGGGTGGCCGGTACATCAGAAGTATTGTCAGGGCGAAGGGGGGTTTACATTTAAATGCAAGGCATTCAAAAGAGGACAATACAGGCAGGGGCACTAGTGACAGTTCCAATTCCTTTCGGTAGATGACAGCTAGGCCTCCACCACGACCAGTGCTGCGGGCTTTCTCCAAGTAGCTGTAGCCAGGAGGGCAAGCTTCATTGAGGGTGGAGTAAACCTCTGGCTGATGCCAGGTTTCCGTGAGGCACATGAAGTCCATTTTCTCATCAGTGATGTGGTCATGAATGAAGGATGCTTTATTACTTAGGGATTGTGTATTCAGAAGTTCTATTTTGGCTTTGGAAGATGTGCTGAATCTCTGTAGGGGCCGGAGTAGGCTGTAATCCACTCCACATTTTCCAGACTCCTTCGTGTGTGGCGGTCTCGCGATGCTCTCCGTGTATTCATGCAGCGGTCTCGCGATGTTTCTGGCACGATTTGACCCCGCCATGACCGGGCTCTGATGACGCGTCAGATGTGCGACACGACGGCAGACAGAGTGGATGGATGGAATTTCTGCATCTCCGTGCTGGGAATATACAGTTTGTCTTCTTCTTTGGCTTCAGTGGATATAGCGAGGCCGACGAAGAAGTCCAAGTTGTTTAATGACTGAGGTGCAGGTTGGAGCGTTGGAGTGGTTGAAACTCAGGAGTTGGGGAATAGAAAACCTCAACATGTCAACAGGTCGGGCGCCGAAGAAGTTTGGTAGTGGTGCTTAGCAGTGAGGGCTAACAGCAACGAGACAGCCGGGAGGCTATCCCGTTAGTAGACCTCACGTCTGGGAATGAAACAGAGGATTGGGAGTCCGCCTGCTATCACAGTAGTAGCGGGAGAGAGGCAAGCAGTCAGCCGGAGATAGTCGGCGAATTTGGGCGATACAGCAGGTGAGTTCCGACAGCCGTCGGGTCCAAAACCGTCAATAATCACGAGGTTTAAGATATAAAAGCACTTGTTAAACAGACTCAAGGTTTAGCCATATAACTATAGCTTAAAAGCAGATAAAATAGCTTAAAAGCAGATAAAAACCCTGAGGCGTAGGAGAAGCGGCGAACAAACAAGCGCCAGCGTCCTCTCCCGTCCAACTCCAACGTATCACGGCAAGACGTGAACATGTGACGATTTACCATGCTGGGAGACGTGAAGATGTCACGATTTCATCCCTTCAAACGTGACAGTTACACAGTATTGTTAACATGGCCCAACCAGTGGAGATATACCCGGAAATGCCAAGCAAATGCTACCCCGACGGTCGGTTGTTATTGTCAATATTAATATAATAATGATTTATTTTGTAATAGTCACACTCGATTTCGCCGATTTTCTTGTTGCCCCAGCTGGTCGACACCTTTTTTAGCAGAAACAAAGGCTACATTAATGTATTAAATCGATGTTAATCCATGTGTGTGGATGTGGAATAACGGACGTGATGTTGTGCGATTGCGTTGCCAGGCAACAGCTTCGGTTCATGTTAATTTACAAACTCTTCAACTAGAACCGTAGTTATATTTAAAAACATTTTAGAAGGCCTCACGAAATACTTTAATGTAAATTAAAATTTAAATGTGAAGGAATGTGTGTATAACAAAATACATCCGTCATAAAAAATACCGGAAACAGACGTAGGCAAGGTCCTCAGCTCGGTGATTCGATGGTTTAGCCGCAATGCACGTTGGGAAATGGTGTTTATGCGATGTGAAATCCGAAAACATTTAAAAAAAATAAAATAATACTTTATTCCGAGTGTGCTTGCTTTTCTCTTTGAAAGTCATCACATAACGGCATTGTAATACACGGTTCGGCTGCATTAAATATGACATATCTGCCGTAGTTCTGTATTTATAGAGCCCTGATGAGAAGATTTCTAGACAAACAGGAAGCACTGCCGCCAAAACTGAAAACGTGACGTGGATCATAAATATATCAGCAATTAAACAACATCTTACATTTCTTTTCACACAATACGTCTCCTTGCAGTATCAATACTAATTCGGCTGACTTTTATATTTGATCCAATTGGTAGATAGGCTGTATTTACACCATAACGGTGCACAGCTGATATAAAAGGACTTGTAGTTTTTAAAGATATTACTGATTTTCTTTGAATATAAGAATGTAAATACTGAGTTGAGAGAATAGTCAGGGGATTTGGGTGATGGGAGACACATCTATGGATTCAGAATTTCAATAGCTTACTGTTAAATGACGGATATACCTTTCTGTCTGTGATGTTTTACAAATCAGATATTAGAAGTAAAACATGTGAAATAATATAGCAATATCCTGTACAATTATGTGAAAACATGAATAAAACTACACATCTTCAGATGTTATACATACACAAGTGTCCTACACTGATAATACAAAGTTATTATGGCTGTGTGTACCTTGTGTGCACCGCCTAGTGGTTAAAGCACGTTATTGAATTAGTTGTGTATATGATATGTCAATGAACCTTAGAAAATCTTGAAATCTTGAAAGGGATATGCAAAATAGCCATTATATACAGTTTTTAATTAACTATTAGTAGAGAATAACAAGTAATGAATATGCTTTATAGGGATCTGCAGATAAATGTTTAGTCTTCTCAAGCACCAACTATCAAATATCTCTCCTGATTGTTGGCACTTGACAATCACCTTTCCCTGAATTTTACTCAGGTGTAACTAAAGCCTGATTCAAGGGTTGTTTATATTTCACATCATTAATCAGAATCTGCAAAGTAACTAAAATAAATGTAGTGGAGTAAAAATACCAGGTTAACCTCTGAATTGTAGTGGAGTAGAATTGCTGTTTTGTTTAGTAATGGATATTGAATATGGAATAAAGGTTTTGACAAGACCTGGTGTAACAATAATCAAAAAGGACATTAAAAGAGCTCCAGATGTCAATGATCTAAACAAAACAGAACACCTGAAATGTATATGTAAATACTTTATTAAGGGCAGTGAATTCATTTGTTCTGTATGTTTTTCAAATCAGTGTTATACAGTAAGTGTCATAGACAGTGTTACGTTGCTATTATTATCCTTAAAATATATGTAAAACAAAACCACTTATGATCTTTTTATTTGAGTGGTTTACTAATGTCAGTTAATTCTGTTTTTGCTATTGATGGTTTCATTTTTGTGAAAAATAATAAAATAATAAAATTCAATAACGTGCTTTAACCACTAGATGTGCCTTTCTATCAGCTGTGCACCGTTATGGCGTAAATACAGCCTATCTACCAATTGGATCAAATATAAAAGTCAGCCGAATTAGTGTTGATACTGCAAGGAGACGTATTGTGTGAAAAGAAATGTAAGATGTTGTTTAATTGCTGATATATTTATGATCCACGTCACGTTTTCAGTTTTGGCGGCAGTGCTTCCTGTTTGTCCAGAAGTCTTCTCATCAGGGCTCTATAAATACAGAACTACGGCAGATATGTCATATTTAATGCAGCCGAACCGTGTATTACAATGCCGTTATGTGATGACTTTCAAAGAGAAAAGCAAGCACACTCGGAATAAAGTACTATTTTATTTTTAAAAAATGTTTTCGGATTTCACATCGCATAAACACCATTTCCCAACATGCATTGCGGCTAAACCATCGAATCACCGAGCTGAGGACATTGCCTACGTCTGTTTCCGGTATTTTTTATGACGTTTGTATTTTGTTATACATATATATATATTCCTTCACATTTAAATTTAAATTTACATTAAAGTATTTCGTGAGGCTTTCTAAAATGTTTTTAAATATAACTACGGTTCTAGTTGAAGAGTTTGTAAATTAACATGAACCGAAGCTGTTGCCTGGCAACGCAATCGCACAACGTCACGTCCGTTAATTCCACATCCACACACATGGATTAACATCGATTTAATACATTAATGTAGCCTTTGTTTCTGCTAAAAGAGGTGTCGACCAGCTGGGGCAACAAGAAAATCGGCGAAATCATGTGTGACTATTACAAAATAAATTAAAAACATCTAATTTTGACAATAAAAACCGACCAATAGTCTTGGTAGAGCATTTGCTTGGCACTTCCGGGTATTTCTCCACTGGTTAGGCCATGTTAACAATACCGTGTAACTGTCACGTTTGAAGGGACGAAACCGTGACATATTCACGTCTCCCAGCATGGTAGATCGTCACTTGTTCACGTCTTGCCGTGATACCGGGTTGTATATTTTATTCTTTATCTTTTATTTCTATTTTTTTTAAATTATTATTTACTTTAATTTATTTTATTATTTCTTTCCAACATTGTCATACATTACCCCTGATTCTGATTGTTCTGCATGTCTCCTTATTACACATGCATCTCTAACGTGTGTGTGTGTGTGTGTGTGTGTGTGTGTGTGTGTGTGTGTGTGTGTGTGTGTGTGTGGTGTGTGTGTGTGTGTGTGTGTGTGTGTGTGTGTGTGTGTGTGTATGTGTGTGTGTGTGTGTGTGTGTGTGTGTGTGTGTGTGTGTGTGTGTGTGTGTGTGTGTGTGTGTGTGTGTGTGTGTTGGAGTAATAATCACGTTTCACGTCAGACTTGGAGCTGAATGTGTGTGTGATGTGTTTTAAAATCTACGTCAGAGAGAGAGAGAGAGAGAGAGAGAGAGAGAGAGAGAGAGAGAGAGAGAAGAGGGTGATGTAATGTTTTGGATGGATGCAGGATGGACTCACCTTGAGCAAAACTCAGACTGAGCGAGCAGAGCAGGAGGAGAGGAATCATCTCAACAACCTGCACAGAAACAGAGAAGAAGAAGTGATATTGTTGTGGCAATTCAGTACTCACAACAGGAAAGAATGAAACAGAGAGGAATCAATGAAACACAAACACAGAAATAGTTGAGATTAATCATTATTATTTAGTTGCGCACCACCAAACAACAATGGGGAAACATTACCTTGCTTCAACAGCAACCAATCGCAGAAATGCCCCCACAAACACAAGAAAACACAGGGCTAATATAGGTTTCCTAAATGACACACGAACATGTTCCCTAATCATGTTTAACGCACACACATTGTCAGGTCTCCTAAACTTGGACATGTTCCAGATGTCGAAAGGTCATTATCTCATGACTTCTTTCGGAGTCTTGCAGGATATGAATTATCCAATTAACAAACTATATATACGTCTGCACATGAACGCACATACATTTCTTACATTAACTAACACTTAACTGTATTATATCTAAATGTAGCCTCTTTGCATTTCCTCTGAGCTTGGCGTCAGCTCACTTAACGTAATAATTAGCAAAGAGACGATTCTATGGAAACTGTAACTTAATAACATACCTAGTTACTATGACTAGGTCCAAGATTGATATAACATTATCGTTTATAAAAGGAGAAATATATCAACTCCTGATCGGTGTTGTGCAAACACAGGAAGAGAATTAAGTACTTTGACCCAATTCTGATATTCAAGCAACATTTTAAAAGGTCAACTATTATACTAAATTCACTTATTAATGTATTTTCTACATCAACATGTGTCCCTCTGTGTTAAGAGATTCTGAAAGTGTCAGGAACAAAGACCCCCTCTCTTTCTGTCCTGATCCATCTCTATACAAACTGAAAGTCAGCTGATCAGATGTTGGTCTATATGTAGATATGTATTTACTTATTTATGGAGTATATTGTTGCTCTAGCGCTCTTTTTATGCATTAACAAGGTTTTATCCTGTTTTAAAAGACGTTTTATTAAAGTGTTTTTAGAGCCCAGCTGCAGCAGATCAGCAGCTGGGCTGATAAAGATTATCAGCTGATCAGGAGGTTAAACTGCCAGTGGATTTAAATGGATATAAATGGTCCCAAGTGTCACTTTTATCAATGTGAGTCTCATCGTTTAGTTTTATCACTGTGGGAACATTCCTGCCCCCAAAAAACGGCTCCCCCGGAGGTAACACACATGCAGATACAGAAGAAATGAATGCAAATTGACACAATTTAAGAGTAATCAATGCACGAATGGGTGAAAGAGACAGGTCCAAAAGCCACATCTTACCCTGTAAAGAGAAAAAAGAAAAGGAAATCCAGCTGCTCCTGTTGGGTTATCACTTGAAAACTTTTCCGAAAAAAGAGAGAGATCTCCAGACAGAAGTCCCCGATGTATGAGACTCTCAGCGTGTTTCAGCTGCTCCTCTTCCTCCGCTCTGCAGCAAGTTCAAATCCACCGCAGATCCTATGTGTCCCCGACATAAGAGAGGACACCTCCCCCGAAAATACGCCGCCCAGTGCGGGGAGAGAGAGAGAGATAGAGGGGGAGAGAGGGAAGGCCGGAGGAAGTGAGACTGGGGAAAGCCTGAGAGAGAGAGACTTAAAGAGAAAGGGACGACATTAAAGGGGACCTATCATGCAAAATGCACATTTCACATGTATTTTATACATAAATATGTGTCCCCGGTGTGTCAGGGAACTCACAAAGTGTCAGAAAATAAAACCCTCTCTTTTCCTCCGTGCGCAAATCTCTAAAAACGGGGGTACAACGGTGCTGAACGCCAGGATGCTCTCGATGGTCGAAAGGTAGAAGTTTACCAGCAGTGTCAGTCGTAGCCTGGCTTTTTTCAGTTTCAGTCGACAAGAAAAGTTGTTGCTGTGCCTTTTTCACCAGGTTTGAGGTGTTGGTGGTCAGATGGTTCGATATGCTGACTCTGAGGAACTTGAGGTCCTCCATGCTCTCTACTGATTCTCCATGTATGTGGACATACTACATATTGATATACACCTGACCATCAGCAGGAGAGGACTCTTTAAAGTAGAGACACTACATACTGATATACACCTGAACATCAGCAGGAGAGGACTCTTTAAAGTAGAGACACTACATACTGATATACACCTGAACATCAGTAGGAGAGGACTCTTTAAAGTAGAGACACTACATACTGATATACACCTGAACATCAGCAGGAGAGGACTCTTTAAAGTAGAGACACTACATACATGCATGGCAGTTTAAAATACAAATAAACAAAGAATACAGTTAAACAAAAGACTCATTTTCATATTATATCTTGTTCATGTTTCCACATCTTCCTTTCAGATCCAAAACCAATCAGTGAAATGACATGCTGGGGAAATGCCATTTCATTATTAATGAGGTTGTGTTTTATGCATTCGTTCTGGTTCTGGGTGCTTTCCTGAAGCTGTTTTTGCTCCAAAGACTCTCCGCTTGGGTAAAAGTAAATTAAAATGTTATGGTTTCCAAAGAGCCTAATGCACCACACACACTGAGTGATTACACAGTGTGTGTGTGTGTGTGTGTGTGTGTGTGTGTGGTGTGTGTGTGTGTGTGTGTGTGTGTGTGTGTGGTGTGTGTGTGTGTGTGTGTGTGTGTGTGTGTGTGTGTGTGTGTGTGTGTGTGTGTGTGTGTGTGTGTGTGTGTGTGTGTGTGTGTGTGTGTCATAACAGAAGCACAGAGGGCTCATTCACATGTCTCCTGGATCCAATTTAAGAGGATTTTTACGGGGGTCTATTGTCTTTCTGCTGCCGGATTGCCCAACATCCTTTCCTCATCCTGTCCTGAACATATTTTTATCATCATAGTCTTCCCACAAAAACCACTTTGGTTCACACTGAACTGTTGGATGGAGTGTGATGACATTTATCATCAGCATTTCAAGTTCCCCAAATCTCTTCCAACAGGAGAAATGTGCTGCAGCTTCAGAAAGGAGTCAGATATAAAAACACAAATGTTCCACATGAAGAAACATCTTCAGCAACTTGACAACACATGCAGCGTTTAGAAAACATTCAGCAACTTGAGGAAACATGCGCAGCGTTTACTAAAAGCTGCAAATACAAAACACTGAAGAAGCTCAAAACACAAGGGAGACCAGGGGACACTAAAAAATTATGCAAAAATGTAGCGACCTTGCGTGGGGCCCTTTGGATCACACCCACAAAGTTTGAGGGCCATGCACACCTGTTGACCCTATTAACACACTTAGGAGATATACATGTCCATGGTCACTTCAAATACATAACTGCCGGGTCTCGGGTATTTGAAATATACAGGCTCATATCTCGACAATCCCTTGACACAGGAAGCTGATCATGGGCGTCGCAGCCATTATATGAGGGTGGGACAAGTCCCCCCCACTTTTTCAAATGATTAGTTTAGACCCCCCCACTTTTACTATGCGGAAAGTCCGTGAATCGGTCTATCCACTCGCCGCACTTTGTAGAGCGCTGTGTCAGTGCTTCACTATCAAATGAAATCCATTCCACTTGCTTATTGAGAGAATGCCCAGATCAATGAAACTCCGTACCATGTTTTCACTGCTACTTTGTACCAAGGCAGATTCTCACATAGCGCGCGCATGTTCAAGGAGTGTTGTCATAGTTGGACAGCTCAGATCTGTTGTATGAAGCGATGCCGGTAGCGGAGGTAAGGCACACACACCAAATGTTCAGGAAATGGTTAATACAGCGAAAATCAAAGCTGACGATCTCTTGGTTTGATATGTTTTCTCCCCCAGACAACATGGACATAAGAACATTTTTTTCAAAGAAGAGGAAAATAAGTCATCAGCTGGTAGCAGTTAATCAGTTAACAGTGATGGCGGCGTCTCACTTCTGGAGAGGAGTTTCGTCTTTATGTCATGATAGAGAAATACAAATACTGAATAGTTTAGATGAGAAAAAGGCATCGAAATGCCAGGTTACTAGTATTTATCATGTAAACAGGGAACATGAATAACCCGATCTCTCTGTGCTCATGTAAACACCATATCCCCAATATGATCATAACCGGGAAAATACTCATAAACGGCTTACTGATGTCCATGTACAGTAGAGACGCAGTCAGTGTGTTTTACTGGAGCCTCAGTTCGATAAGAGATTATTTTCTGAGTTCTTTAACTTAGGTACTCTCTCTCAAAATGGTAATGTGCATTATGTTTTAATTATACTTCTTATCATTCAGAAGCTTTTTGTGTGTGTTTATATTTTACTGAGTGCTTATAGGCTATTTCCATCCCAGTATTCAGTTAACTATTTATTTTCTGTGCACATTACATAGACTAGCTAATATTCTACCTACTGCTTGGGACTTTGAGTCTTCAAAATGTCCAATGTCACAGACTGCGACTTACTTTAGAGTCAGTTGTATTTACATTCAGTATGACTTGTTATGATTCAATGTGAAAGAATATACTGCTCAATAAATAATTATCACTTCACCACCTCTCTTGACATCTAGGCACTTGAGAGTGAGTCAGAGGCAGAATGCAGGGACAGTGGAGAGAGGTCCATTGCTGAGGTGAGTGATGAAAGGGAAATGACAGTTGAGAGTAAATTGTGATGTGGACTCTCATCCCAGGATTTTAAGGAAATCAGTGGGGATATTGAACAGGAAACATTTCAGTCAAGGGGCATCATATGACCAATATAGACAGAAGAGCAACATTTATTTGAACATTTAAGTCAATGATACCATTCCTAGGTGAACTTAACATCCGTATGGAGTCAGATCAGTCTCAATATTAATAAATGCTCACAGAAGGATTCACAAATGATTTTGCGATTTATATATAAATGACTCTCCACAACAATATCTCTCAATGCACTCACAAATAATTATTGTTGTATATAAATGTACAAAAAATGGGCATTTAAACTGCTTTTTATTAATTCAAAGACGGCTCTGAATTAATAATCAAATATGTTTCCTTTCTTTACTACTGGATGAAATTACAAAATGTACCCATCATTTTCCTCATGCTAGTATAGCCACATAAAAGTATCAAACCACCTGTTAAAATGCACCAGAATACAGGAAATCTAGATTTTTTTTCGCCCCCACACCCCCCGTTAAAAATGTCCCCCCCACATTCAGGATGCTTCCTACGCCCATGAAGCTGATACTTGAACTGTGTCATGCCTCCAGCCCCTGGATTGAGTGTGTCGATTTCCGAGATGATTGGAGAACCTTTACCACAGGTCGTGTAGTGATGTATTTGAGGTGTACTGTCCACATCGCAGACCTGAGATCCTGCTGTCATGTATTTGTACTGTACACTTCAAATACTTAACCGCAGGATCTGGGGTATTTGAAATGTACAAGGTCATATCTCAACAATGCACTGGGACTGGAAGCTCACACTTGAACCATGTCACGCCTCCAACCCTCGGATTCAGGGGTGTCAAATTGGAGACATTTAGACAATTTCAAATTTTTCCCGCTCTTTTTAAACAAACATGATCTTTCAAATAAATGCTGAAGTGTTACTCGGATTGGCATGAAAATCGCTGCAGCAAGAGATGAAGCAGGCCGAGTGAACAATCCATCGTCACATGCATCGTGGAGATGTGACTGTTCATGCATGACTGCAGCTTCTGTCTGAAGTTTAAGGGAGAAAAAGGTAGATTTTAGATGGAATAATTAACAGAATAATATTCCATGACATAAAAGGCCATGTCACAATTAACAAGGGAAACAACATTTTCAAATTATCCCGAAAATCATCAAAATTAAATGTTTTAAATGCCACAAAACATATTTAATGCACTACAAAAAGATAACGTGTTTTCTTTATGTAAAGCAAAGACCTTCATCATCAGCACAGAGTCAGTTGGGTTCAGATCAGTGATTTTATTTCTACTTTCAGAATATTTATAATATTTATTTCACTGTTGTAGTGTATCCTGCTGTTGGAGTCGGCAGGCCTGTATTAATTATTCTGGCAATTAATCAGACCTACTAATTGACCTAACAGAAGCTATTGAGTCTATGTAAGTTTACTGCCAGGCTCGGATCCACCTGGATCAGCAAGGTCTCACCTCTACTAACTTCTGAAGCCCTTCAGTGTTATGATGTTGTATATTAATATAATCTTGGATTATAATTACTGATGCATGGAATGTGGTAGCAGCAGTACTTTAAGGTTGCCAGCCACAATGCTTAAATAGTTTCTTTCTGCTTCAGAGAGCTGAAGTTTGTATATATCACGCAGTCTGTCTTCCGGTTGCCTCTTTTTAATGACGAATACACACTACCGCCGCCTGTTGGTAAGGAGAGTTATTGCCATTCACGCATGCGCAGTGCGTACGTGCTACTTGGCCGTCGGCTGAAGTCTTTGCGGTGTGTTCCAGTGCGACTGTTGGCTAAGACGCAGGAGACGTGAGGCGACACAACAGTCGGGTCCGTCGGGACGTGTTCTTTGGTGTCAGTTTGGTGTGTCAGGGCCTTGAGGTGAGGTCCTACCTAAGTGTGAGTGTGGCAGTTGTGCAATCTTACCTTAAAGCAGGAGAGGACAGCGCAGATTTATTTTAAGTTATCCCAGTCCAAAAGGGTGGGATGATTTTATTTTAAGAAAATGGTCCACACTTTTACAGGGTTTTTACCTCCTCTCGTTACAATGTGACAATCATACAAAATATTTCATGCTGTGGTAAATTACTAAATCTCTCTTCAACTGTCACTCTTCAGTTGCATTAAAAACCTCTTCCGATGGAATTCAGAGGAAAACCCTCATAGACTACCAGGTGTGAAATCAAATACATTAAAATCTCTTCAACTGTCCCTCTTCAGTTGTGATACGAAATTCAACGGCCCTTTTCCGTTGGTAATATTAATATCTCTTCAAGAGTACTTAGGAAAAACCCCACTCTGAAGCTTTTCCTCTCTCAGCTATAGACCTTTTATGCTCCACACAAGGACAGAAAACCAAAGACACACCTACATACCCATATATGTGGGGAAAGGTCATGACCTCTGGTGTGCGAGACGGGACATATCCAGACTTGTCTCCTATGGTATGGCCTAAACACATTTTGGGGATCCAGTACTTTTCCATTGAGTCAGGGGTCTCCTCTGTACAGTCTGCTGTACGTGAACACAACTGTCTCCCCTCTGCTAAACAGTGACACCCATAGTGATAAACTTTAATAGGCCTTAAACTCAATTTTCCAAACCACTTACATTTTGTATATATTGTGAGTATAGAACAACATGAAATATAATGCATTTTCATTGTGGGTTATATAAGATTATATTTGATTATATGAACTTTCGTATTAATTATTCAACTCAATATGGAATCCTCAACGAAGCCACATTTTGGAGAAATCAATCAATTTCTTACAAAAAGTTACATTTGGAGGAAAAAGTCAAGATTTGGAGGAAAAAGTCAAGATTTGGAGGAAAAAGTCATTATTTGGAGGAAGAAGTCAAAATGTGAGAATAAAGTCAAAAACTCTGAGAAATAAGTCAAATTTTGAGAAAAAAAATTGAACTCTCAAAAAAAGTTAAATTTTAAGGAAAAAGTCAAATTCTGAGAAAAAAGTCAAAGGCGCTTACCTGAACAGGTAAGAGTCAGGAAAAGGGAAGAGGAAGTTGAATATGCACACTCCCTCAGAGCAGCTGCAGACTGAGCACAGCCAGAGATGATCCACCACACAGGTCTCTCTGAGGACACCACTCTCTGTGCGACATAAATAGCAGAGCCACAGTCCAGATCTCTGCAGAGAACTTTTGCTTCCTTCAGGGTCCAGGAAGGAAAAGCATGCACTGGTCTCCATTCTCCCTGATGTTCCACCTCCAGGTCTCCTGCACAGCGACTCTCTCCTCCCACCAGTCTGACCTCATCAGGCTCTGAAGAGAAACAAGAGAGTGATCAGAGAGAGAATAAAGTGAGTTGATGATATGAACCAATCACAGCTGCAGCTCCTCTATTTTGGATTCTATTTAAATGTATATCAAATTCCAAGGTTTTATTTGAATATGCACCTGAGCTACAGGTTAGAAATGGCAATGAGGAATTGAAGTGAAAACAGTCACAATTTCGAGAAAAAATGTTAAAGGAGAGGTGTCATGCTTTTCCGGTTATTACCCGTCCCCTTGTGTTATGAAGGTATTTATGCATGTAAACGGTGTGCAGAGTCAAAACCCTCAAAGTACACCCTGTAGCGAGTAAAACTCTAACACAGAAAATACCTCCCCAAAACGCCTCGTTGGAGATACGTCATTGTCCATTTGATTCTTCCGGGTACGGCATGATGTCATGCCGTACCCGGAACGAAATGGACCAATCCGTGGAGCCGTTACGTTACATCCGCGGAGCCGTTACGCTAAGCCCCCGCTGATTGGTCCAAATTGACACACACAGGCAGCTCTGCTGATTTCTCCTCCCTGGCTGCAGGCTGATAACAGACAGTTGGGATCGCGGCAACATTCTGGTGAGATCTCAGATTTGGCGTAGAGCTGTTGAGGCATGGACCGGTGTGGCAGAGAGAGAGAGAGAGAGAGAGAGAGAGAGAGAGAGAGAGAGAGAGAGAGAGAGAGAGAGAGAGAGAGAGAGAGTGTGTGTGTGTGTGTGAGTATGAAATGAACAGTTAGAACTGACTGCTGTCAGTTGGAGTGATGACATCATCGTGTTCCATTACACAGGTGTTTATAGTTGAGCAAAAGAGCTATGAAGAGATCAAAGGCTTCATTGTTCTGAATGAGAGATGAACCTCTTACATGTGAACGTTTTGTGGAAGAACGATAACAGATATCTGTGAAATTTCAAAACGTGAAGCATGTCAAGGAAGTTGAGTATCTGAAGTGTAATTTTTGTGTACTTTCGGGTTAATAATGTGGCCTTTTTGGCAGTTTAACTAAAGGTGTGCGGCTGCTGCTGTGAG
>NW_022987603.1:40129-90129 GCF_902827165.1 Trematomus bernacchii
TTTTGTGTACTTTCGGGTTAATAATGTGGCCTTTTTGGCAGTTTAACTAAAGGTGTGCGGCTGCTTGCTGTGAGAAAATATCTGCCTGAAATTACAATGGGCTTTAATGGAGACATATTGAACGTTTTGTCACTTCATGCCCTCAAGAGGCATTTTGTTTAATTATTTTTTGCTTAATTATTTTGTCATTTTTCAAGCTACGAGATGTTTTCCTACGTTTCTCATGAAAAAATTATGTCTCAGGAATGTAGGGTTTTGGGAATTATGGCAGTTTTTTTAAAAAAAATATGAAGGGAAATTTCAAGATTTCCTACCTAGCTGTGACATCACGCACTCTAACTTAACGAGCTGCGCAATGTTAAAGTTCAAATGTTAAAAATGTGATGAATTATGGGATGTATCTCTGGAATTATGAAAGTTATGAATGATAAAAGTAATAGCAGTCGATTCCCGACCGAGCTGAAGGTTTTTGATGTTTGAACGGAGTTTCTGCGATGTTGAATGTGGGAGGAGAAGACGGACAAAATAATTGGACGGAATAATAAACGTTTTGTCCGTAGCATAACATATAGTTGGAATGCTGTATCAGCATTCCCACTAAATTAAAAACCGTTTATTGCGGTGATAACTATTTATATAAATAAGTAGATTGCAAGATGAGAACTTCTTGCACTATTTTTTTTTGTTGTATGTTATTATATATGTTGCATTGTTGGTGATTCAAGATGGCGCCTGTGTCGGCTCGCCGCTCGCTAAGCTCTCTAACTTTAGCTGTCCTGTTTTTGTTTTATGTTTGTCAGAATGTCTCTGCTCTGCTCGTTTATGATCGCCAAGCTCTCCTCCACCTCAGACCCTCACTGGAGTTGATATTGCTGCCCAAACCGACATCTGGCAACCATAAATCGTCCCCCCCACCTCTACTGTCGGATATCCCCACTTACCTACGCCGGTCACACTGCATCCTGCCTCGCCGAAAGCGCTTTCGACGACGGGGAAAGCGTGGTGGTGCACTGGTCCATCTGAAGGCATACCTGACGGCTTCTTCTGTGAATTATCCACGCCTCGGATGTCACGGCCCTCCCGCTGCACGCCAAGTGAGAGATCGGTGGATTCGCCCCATTTTTCCGGAGCTCCGGACTCTGAGGGGCCCGCTGGCAGCTCCTCCTGCCCGACTGACTGCTCCCGGCCCGCGCGGCGTTCAACACGCACATCTTCGTCAGCTGAGACGCACTACACCTTCGGCAAGCCCGGAGCGAAAACTTTGCATGGCTTTGCTAAATGCTAGGTCGATAGCAAACAAATCGTTCCTGCTAAACGACTTCTTCACCTCTCGTGAACTGGATTTTATGTTCCTGACGGAGACCTGGGCTCACGCTGGCGAGTATACACCGTTCTCTGAACTTCTTCCTCCTGACTGTACATTCTTCAGCTCCCCCCGTGCCACTGGCCATGGTGGGGGCATAGCATCAGTGTTTAGAGCTAGCCTCCAATGCCGATTGCTTCACCCTGTATCTAGCTATGCCAGCTTTGAGTTGCAGCTTTTTGAACTGAACCCGGCTTCGCCGATACTCTGCGCCAGTCGTGTATCGTCCGCCAAAGTGTAATAAGGATTTCATAAATGACTTTTCTGACTTTCTGTCCGGGATCATGGTGAATGAAATATGATCGTGTTTTGATCTCCGGAGACTTCAATGTCCATGTGTGTTGCGAGTCCAAACCTCTGGTTAGGGACTTTTTAAATCTCCTTGATTCCTTTGGTCTCGTTCAGTCCGTGGCTGGCCCAACACACGAAAAAGGACACACTTTGGACTTAGTATTATCGTTTTGGACTGTCTGTATCTGTGGATGAAATATGTGCAGCAACGCGTAATCTCAGACCATTTACCGGTTCTGTTTACAACCTCCATCCCTTCCGCAGGAGTCGAATCACGTGCCCCTGCGCGTCGTCTGCGTTCGATTAACCCCTTGACTGCCTCACTGTTCTCTGATGCTTTTAATGCTTCTCCGATCTGTAAATTAGATGTGAACTGTGCTTTTAATGCTGATGAGCTTATCTCCATGTTTGATTCGACATGTACACTAATACTGGATTCTGTTGCTCCTTTTACGCTTAGACGCACCAAAGTTCTATCAGAGCCGTGGCTCAATGACTGTACTCGTGATCTCAGTGCGCTTGCAGGCGTGCAGAGAGAAAATGGAAAAAGGATAAACTCCATGTCTCCCTAGAAATCCTTCGTGCTTGCCTTTCTGACTACCAGACGGCAGTCAAAGCAGCCAAAACAGAGCACATTTCTCTGTTAATCTCCAAAAACAGCCATAAACCTCAGGTTCTTTTTAATGTCCTCAACTCGATCATTAATCCCTGTGATGTTTCTTCTATTGTCCCATCGACTACTCTCTGTGATAAGTTCCTTACATTTTTTATTGAAAAGGTATCTGCTCTTAGGCTAGCCCACACTAGTGCTACCCCAGATCCTGCTCCTTTTCTGTGCCCTGCTGTCCTCGACCACTTTGACCCTGTATCCCTCTCTGCTCTCTCGGATGTAGTCAAGCACCTGCGGCCGACAAACTGCACCTCAGACAGCATTCCCTCTCGCCTTCTCAGAGATGTTTTAGAATCAGTTGGAGCAAGTATTTTATTACTTTTTAAACACCTCTCTTACCTCAGGATGTGTCCCAGCTGCCTTCAAACATGCCGTGGTTAAGCCACTCCTTAAAAAGAAAAATCTCGACCCCTCCATTCTCGCAAATTTTAGGCCCATCTCCCAGCTACCTTTTTTATCTAAAGCCCTGGAGCGAGTAGTCTACGCCCAGCTGCAGTCTTTTTTAACCCACGCATGGAATCCATGAAAAGTTCCAGTCTGGCTTCAAACCCATGCACAGCACTGAAACAGCCCTTTTAAGAGTTTTTAATGATCTGCTCCTAGCCGCCGACTCAGGTAGCCCAGCTGTCTTGGTGCTGTTAGACCTGACAGCTGCCTTTGACACTGTGGACCATAGCATCCTGCTGTCACGGCCTTGAACAGTCCGCTGGCATCACAGGCTCTGCCCTTGCATGGTTCAGGTCCTACCTGACAGACCGTAGCTTCTCGGTACAGCTAGGTGCCTTCTCCTCTGCCAAAGCCCCTCTTACCTGTGGGGTTCCCCAAGGCTCGATTCTGGGCCCCATCCTTTTTCTACTGTACATACTGCCCCTAGGTTCAATACTCACAAAACATAACATTCCCTTCCACTGCTATGCCGACGATGTACAGATATATCTGCCTCTCAAAGCAAATGTCACACACTCACTACAGCAGCTGATGGACTGCTTAGCAGAGATAAAATCCTGGCTGAGCAAAAACTTCCTCAACCTCAACGAGAGCAAGACCGAGGTCATCTTTTTTGGACCGCAACCTCCAGCCTCTCCGGTTGATATTCTGGGCTCTATCAAAAAAAACATCCTCCCCTCATGAACCTTTGAGTGACATTCACCAGCACTTTTAAATTTGACAAGCAGGTCAGCACCGTAGTAAAATCCTGCTTTTTTAAAATAAGACTATTGGCCAAAACCAAGTCGTATTTATCTTTTAAAGACTTAGAAAGGGTTATTAACGCCTTTGTAACCTCGAGACTGGACTATTGTAACGCTCTGTATGTGGGTATGGACCAGGCCTCAATCAAACGCTTACAGCTAGTCCAAAACGCTGCTGCACATTTGCTGACTGGTCACAAAAAGCGCGACCACATCACCCCTATTCTGGCCTCACTAACACTGGCTTCCAGTTCGGTTCAGAATTGATTTTAAAATCCTTTTATTTGTTTTTAAAGCACTAAATGGGCTGGCTCCGGCCTATATAGCTGAACTCCTCCAGCGCTACACCCCAGCCAGAGCTTTAAGGTCTGCTGACCAGCTGCTGCTGGTAGTGCCCAAGACCAGGCTAAAAACCCGAGGGCACCGAGCCTTCGCAGCAGCTGGCCCTAGGCTCTGGAACACTCTGCCCCTCCATGTGAGGTCGGCCCAGACCCTAGGGGTTTTTAAATCAAATCTAAAAACACACTTCTTCTCTCTGGCTTTCTAGTTAGAGCGGAGCACGACTCCTGACTATTCCGTGTGTTTTATTCTTATTTTGTTTTTTAAGTTATATCTGTTGTAATTTATTGTCGTTTATTGTGTTTTGTAGTAATGTGTTTTTATTACATGTACAGCACTTTGGCTCGACCAAAAATCGCTTTTAAATGTGCTTTATAAATAAAACCTGATTTGATTTGATTTGATTTGATTTGATTGTTGGAGGAGCTCAGGTCAGGAGAATTTCATTGCCATTTCTACACTGTAGCTTATATGCATATGACAATAAAACCTTTGAATCTTTGAATCTTCTACCTGAGCACGTGAGGCCAACAGCTCTGCCAGGTGAGCAGGTGTTTCTCTCTGAGGCTGAGCTACAGTCCAGGAGAGCAGACTCATGGCCTCCACACTGGAACTCTTTGGTCCACATTGGAGCCTCCCCTTCTCCATAGAGCGCCCCCTGGAGGGACTGAAGGAGCCCCACAGCCAAGCTGCCTGCAGACCACCTGAGCATCCTGCAGGTCAAAGTCAGCCTCACACACTGAGGACCAGGACGGGTTAGTCTGGTTAGACTTCACCTCCAGTCTACCTGAGCACAGACTGGTCCCATTCACCAGCCTGACAGAGCCTGCAGAGGTCAGAAGATAAAACAGAGGTAAAGAAACAGTTACTTTTTATTTTTTTATTGTATTTTATTCTTTATCTTTTATTTCAATTTTCTTATTTGTTTAATTATTTGAGAAAAAAGTCAAAAACACTGAAAAAAATTCACATTTGCTAAATAAGTCAAATTTAGAGAAAGAAATCTAAATTTTCGAAATAAGTCAATTTCTTTTTAATAAGTCAACATTTCGAGGAAAAAGTCAAAGGAGCTACCTGAACAGGTTAAAGTCAGGATGTCGTTAGAGGAATATGATATGTACACTCCCTCAGATCAGATGCAGACTGAACACAGGCAGACAGGATCCACCACACAGGTCTCACTGAGGACTCTCTCTCTCTCCCACAGAAACAGCAGAGCCACAGTCCAGATCTCTGCAGAGAACACCTGCTGTCTGCAGGGTCCTGAGAGAGGATAAGCCCCCCACTGGTCTCCATTCTCCCTGATGCCTTTCACATCCAGAGTTCCTGTACAGCGACTCTCTCCTCCCACCAGTCTGACCTCATCAGGCTCTGAAGTATATATATATATTTTTTTAATTATTAATATTTACTTTTATTTTTTTTATTATTTCTTTCCAACATTTTCAAAAATTACCCCTGATTCTGATTGCTCTCCATGTCTCCTTATTACAACAATAATCTCTAACATGTATGGTGTGTGGTGGGTGTGGTGTGGTGTGTGTGTGTGTGTGTGTGTGTGTGTGTGTGTGTGTGTGTGTGGTGTGTGGTGTGTGTGGGTGTGTGTGTGTGTGTGTGGTGTGTGTGTGTGTGTGTGCGTATGTGTGTGTGTGTGTGTGGTTGTGTGTGTGTGTGGTGTGGTGTGTGCGTGCGCACGTGTGTGTGTGTATGTGTGTGTGTGTGCATATGTGTGTGTGTGTGTGTGTGTGTGTGTGTGGTGTGGGTGTGTGTGTGTGTGTGTGTGTGTGTGTGTGTGTGTTTACATGTGCGTGTGTGTGTTGGAGTAATAATAACTTTCCACTTTGTCAGACGTGGAGCTGAATGTGTGTGTGATGTGTTTTAAAATCTACATCACAGAGAGAGAGAGAGAGAGAGAGAGAGAGAGAGAGAGAGAGAGAGAGAGAGAGAGAGAGAGAGAGAGAGGTGCTCTTCTCTCTCTCTGCGAGAGTTCCTCTATCTTTTGTATGAGGGTTAGGTAATTTTTTGGATGGCTGCGGGATGGACTCACCTTGATCGGAAAATCAGACTGAGCCGAGTCAGAGTCAGAGGAGTGAGGAATCATCTCAACAACCTGCACAGAAACAGAGAAGAGGAAGTGATATTGTTTATAAAAGGAGAAATATATCAACTCCTGATCGGTGTTGTGCAAACACAGGAAGAGAATTAAGTACTTTGACCGAATTCTGATATTCAAGCAAAACTTTAAAAGGTCAACTATAATACTAAATCCTCTTATTCATGTTTGTTCTACATCAACATGTGTCCCTCTGTCAGGAACAAAGACCCCCTCTCTTTCTGTCCTGATCCATCTCTATAAAAACCTGTCTTAAAGTCAGCTGATCAGATGTTGGTCTATATGTAGATATTTATTTACTTATGTAAGGAGTATATTGTTGCTCTAGCGCTCTTTTTATGCATTAACAAGGTTTTATCCTGTTTTAAAAAGACGTGTTATTAAAGTGTTTTTTAGAGCCCAGCTGCAGCAGATCAGCAGCTGGGCTGATAAAGATTAGCAGCTGATCAGGAGGTTAAACTGCCAGTGGATTTAAATGGATGGTCCCAAGTGTCACTTTTATCAATGTGAGTCTTATCGTTTAGTTTTATCACTGTTTGAACATTCCTGCCCCCAAAAAAACCGGCTCCCCCGGAGGGTAACACACATGCAGATACAGAAGAAATGAATGCGCAAAAATGTGCAACAAGTAAACTTTTACACAATTTAAGAGTAATCAATGCACGAATGGGTGAAAGAGACAGGTTCCAAAAGTCACATCTTACCTTGTAAAGAGAAAAAGAAAAGGAAATCCAGCTGCTCCTGTTGGGTTATCACTTGAAAACTTTTCCGAAAAAAGAGAGAGATCTCCAGACAGAAGTCCCCCGATGTTTGAGACTCTCAGCGTGTTTCAGCTGCTCCTCTTCCTCCGCTCTGCAGCAAGTTCAAATCCACCGCAGATCCGATGTGTCCCCGACATAAGAGAGAGAGAGGGGAGGGGGGGGGGGCTGGAGGAAGTGAGACTGGGGAAAGCGTGAGAGAGAGAAACTTAAAGGGGACCTATAATGCAAAATGCACTTTATGTGTCCCCGGTGTGTCAGAAAATAAAACCCTCTCTCTTTTCCTCCATGCGCAAATTCTGTAAAAACGGGGCCACAACGGAGCTGATCCAGATTTGCTGCGTCAGGACGATATTACTATTATTATTATTACGACGAGCGATCCTGCGCTGGTTTCGGGTCTCCATGTGCTCCAGAAGCTCAGCGAGAACACGTACACTTGGAATTCAAAATGAATGGTGACGAAAAATAAGAGAAATCCCATTGTTAAGTATTTGAAATGGGAACCTCCCGTGTTGGCCAAATAGCTTGAAATGATGGGAATTTTGCTGCATTACCAAGAATGGACCCCATTTCCCATAGTCCCAGATTTCAGGCTCCCAGCTCCACCCCAAAGCCAACTTCTTCCAGGAGCGTGATAGCTACTCGGAAACACCTGCAACCCGTTTGTGAGGTCTCGGAGGTTACGTCTTGTGATTTTGGAACAACTATCCCTTGAGGAAAATATATAGTGGCCTTTATTGATTGGCACCCAACAAAGGTCAAAGTGTACACCGGCAATACGTCTGCATTGAGCTGCCGGCATACGAGTGCATTTGCCAAAAGAAAACACCAAAAACAAGTAAAATCAAAGCGGGGACCCCTTGGCCTCGGAGTACACATGTCCACAAATAAACCACTTGAAACTGGAGATCGATTGATTGAATTAGTCCGGGAGTCCATTCGAGGCAAACTTGACACCGAACCCCCCAAAAGACCCGGCTAAGGCCGCTAGCCCGCCCCCTCCCCCTCTGGAGACGGACCACCTGGCCGACTTTGGGGTCTATTGGGCAACTTGGGAAATACATTAACCATGGACAGCATATTTGACAAATGCACTGTGATGTCCACCATTGTTTTTTGGACATTTAGAAGCTTGTAGTTTTTATAATAATTTTGCCTGTGGTTTTGACCATCGCCATCTTTGTTCTTTGACAGTCATCCTCTTGGTTTTTGGCCGTCACAATCTTCCAACCCTGTCTCCTAAAAATTACGTTCCCACAGAACTAAACTGCATTCTCAATTACGTTTAGCTAGAAACGTATTTTCTCCCACGTTACGTTTGTTATGAACGTATCTCAAATCTCAATTTTCTACATATCTTTGCCATTTATTTTCTTGCTTATAATAAGGATAATAGTCATTTATAAATATCATTTTAGAGCACACATTTGAAATCGACAAATAGATATAACTCATAGCAATATTGTAACCATTAAGAAAAGCCAACTGCATTAAAAACCCAGTTAACAAACACTAGGTAAAGTATTTTTCCTTCAGTAATGAAGATGTAATTCCAATGTATACACACCTGGGGTCGCTGTTCAGTCTGTTACGCTGAGCCATGCATTGTCTGGAACGTAAAAGGGACGAAGAAGACAAAGTGAAGTGACGTACTTCCGGTTCACCATGAAAACATTCCCAGTTAAACATGCAGAAACAAATCGCTAAATAAAAAGATAAAACACTGGCATGTAATTTACGTTAGAATAAATAGAATGGTTTTGAATAATAGATGAGAGTAAAATCTACGTCACTTTACGGCCCCGCCCACTTTTGGGGAAACCAACGCTGTCATTTGAACGGCGATCAAGTCTGAAGCCACAGAGCTCTTCTGTTACTGTCCTTTCTTCTTAGAGGAAGTGCAGCAACACGTAACTCTGGATTTGTTTTAATGTTTGAGGTGCAATAAACGGCACAGCAGCTTGTTGGCATGATACAACTATTATTTTCTGCCTCGCTCATGAGAGTCACAGCTGGCGAAATTACAGCCTCGTCTACTGATTTTAATTTAACCATATCGAGCCCGATCGTCGATTTCAAATGTGTGCTCTAAAATGATATTTATAAATGACTATTATCATTATTATAAGCAAGACAATAAATGGCAAAGATATGTAGAAAATAAACGTATTTAAGATACATAACGTGGGAGAAAATAAGTTTCTTGCTAAACGTAATTGAGAATGCAGTTTAGTTCTGTGGGAACGTCATTTTTAGGAGACAGGGTTGAATCTTCAAGCTGTTGCCATCTTGTCTTCGTTTCAAAGATGATTTTAAACTAGCATCTGAGACCTGAAACTTGTCTAATGAAGCTCAGCGCAAGTTCAACCAGGAAGACCGTCTTTACTAATTAATTTACTATTTCCATGTTACTACTCTCTCTCCTCTCAATAACTGATCGGGGGCGACACTCCCCAGCTTAACCAATCACTTCGCTCTATTCTCACAAGCCTATCATAGCGCTCTGCTAAACCTTTTAAATCTGCTCTCCCCCCTCCGACAGCTGTAATTTCAGGTGACTCGACGCAACCCTCCTCCACCCCTTTTCACCTCCTGTCCCTCTGAATCCAGGGTCAAGCTAAGCCACTCCCCTTCAGACCGACCCCAACTATCCATTCACCACACCAGGGTCAAGCTAAGCCCCTCCCCTTCAGACCGAACCCAACTACCCATTCACCACCACCAGGGTCAAGCTAAGCCACTCCGCTTCAGACCGACCCCAACCATCCATTCACCACCACCAGGGTCAAGCTAAGCCCCTCCCCTTCAGACCGAACCCAACTATCCATTCACCACCACCAGTGTCTAGACCTTGGGGGATTTCATCGGATCGGTTCTCCCCTCCCGAATGATACTCCCGCACAACGGGGCCTAATCACCAAAACTCCATTACATTCATTTGTGTATTCCTGGCAATAAATATGTATTCTTACATCAAAACCGTCTCTCCTGATTGAAATACTATTAGATATTTTAAAAGTAGGTTCGTTTTTTCATAGACTTCTATAGAATTGACAATGTTATGCAGCAATCGCCCCCTGGTGGCCGTGAGAAGGATGTTTTCTAACCTTAAGGTTGCCGCTTGGTTTTAAACAAACCAAACTCTTAAACTCAACCTCTTAAGCACGGCGGTCCCCCCATTGGACCCCTCCCACCTTTGAATTTTCGAGACAATGTCTCAGGGCTTCTTAACATTTATGAAACTATTAATGTGTAGCACCAGATTAACGGGAAGAATCTCAGCTAACTGAAGATATGAACTATTTTTACCAAAACAAAACACAAGTCTCATAAGAAGCGTCTAAATGACCCCTGAGCGAAAAAATGCAAACTGACTTTGGCACACAATTCAAGATAAAGATACCCTTATTACTTATCGTAGCTGCACTTACAATATAGCCGATTAAAGCTGAGACTCCACAGATTATTTAGGTATAGTATCATCACTGAGCGATCCGAACTAGCTTTTACGGCAGATCGTCTCACCGTAGCTGTCAATTAGATCAAAAGACGTGTTCAATGGCATTAAAACGAAGAAAGAAAATGCTACAACTGTTGATCCATAGGTTGATAATGTACCTGTGCCTTTTAAAAAATGATTTATAATCCATAATTCCATTTTTATGTAAAAATCGGAGCGGAAAAGTTAGCTGCTAATGGTAGCCACCAGAGTGTATGCAGCTTCCGGTTTTGGTTACCGTCACTGTCACTCCTTATTTGTTAACGTTTTGGTGTGTATATAACTTTCCCTCGATTCCATTGGCTCTAGCGGTTATAAAGAGATTTCATTCATCGAAATCGAGCAAGGGGGGGCCAGATATAGGTCAAATCCACCCAAATCCCCCAGAAGTGTTTTTTTTTGGCTAAATCTCTCTAAAAAGGTCAAATGTCACTTGTTTTGCATCAATCTTGATACAGGGTACTTATTATATGTTGTACTTTGGATTCCTAAAGCTTTTAGTCTACTAACCCATCATCCAAGGGTAGTTTTCACTATAAGTAAAAAATAATATTTGGACGGACACTATAATTTACAGTTTTTTACCATGTAAAATCTGAATTTTCTTTAAAATAAAAAACATTTATATTGATTCTGACTTTTCTAAATCCAACTCACAGGTTTATCATTACTTTGAGAATAAAGATTATTAATTTAACCCTTTAAGAAGTGAAGATATGGTCATTTGTTCTGGGAATGTCATTTTTGAGCCTGAGACCTGAAAAACAGGCTCAGGGCTTAAGAGGTTAAGAGGAAATTAAGTTGGATGTTAAAACTTAAGCTGACATATGCTATCCAGGGGTATTTCTGCGTCTCTTTGTGGTTGTTTTGCATCTTTTTGTTGTCTCTTTATAGTCTTTTAAGTCACGTTGTTTATTTTTATGGTCATTTTGCGTCTCTTTATGGGCATTGCGCGTGTCTTTTTTGTGAATTTGTGTCTCTCTGAAGTCATGTTGTAAAATTTGTATTTCTTTTGTGTATATTTGTATCAGTTTTCTCTCTTTTTTAGTCATTTTGCATGTCTTTGTTGTTATATAAGTGCATCTATGTGGTCATTTTGTTCCCCGTTTTGTAGCCTGTTGTGTATATCTGGCATGAGGAAACTAAAGCAATTATAAAAGAGAAACTCATCACATCTTGAGTAACAAAGCTTCTCTCATCCAAGATAAAGAACATTTCCAGGAATACCAAAGCAGTTTGACAAAAATCCAGCAGCTACATCAGTGTAGAAGAAAAGAGCTTTGTTTCACAGAGATGTTGCACATTACATTCAGATGTAAAGCCAAATGTAACAATCTGTTTGGAAGCCCAGCTTTCTCCAACATTATAGAAACAATCTGATGAATTAAAACAAGCAGAGACGTGTTTACTGTTCAGGAGTATATCAGTATGTAGTGTCTCTACTTTAAAGAGTCCTCTGCTGCTGATGTTCAGGTGTATATCAGTATGTAGTGTCTCTACTTTAAAGAGTCCTCTCCTGCTGATGTTCAGGAGTATATCAGTATGTAGTGTCTCTACTTTAAAGAGTCCTCTCCTGCTGATGTTCAGGTGTATATCAGTATGTACTGTCCCTACTTTAAAGAGTCCTCTCCTGCTGATGTTCAGGTGTATATCAGTATGTACTGTCCCTACTTTAAAGAGTCCTCTCCTGCTGATGTTCAGGTGTATATCAGTATGTAGTGTCTGTACCTTAAAGAGTCCTCTCCTGCTGATGTTCAGGTGTATATCAGTATGTAGTGTCTCTACTTTAAAGAGTCCTCTCCTGCTGATGTTCAGGTGTATATCAGTATGTAGTGTCTCTACTTTAAAGAGTCCTCTCCTGCTGATGTTCAGGTGTATATCAGTATGTAGTGTCTCTACTTTAAAGAGTCCTCTCCTGCTGATGTTCAGGTGTATATCAGTATGTAGTGTCTCTACTTTAAAGAGTCCTCTCCTGCTGATGTTCAGGTGTATATCAGTATGTAGTGTCTCTACTTTAAGAGTCCTCTCCTGCTGATGTTCAGGTGTATATCAGTATGTAGTGTCTCTACTTTAAAGAGTCCTCTCCTGCTGATGTTCAGGTGTATATCAGTATGTAGTGTCTGTACCTTAAAGAGTCCTCTCCTGCTGATGTTCAGGTGTATATCAGTATGTAGTGTCTCTACTTTAAAGAGTCCTCTCCTGCTGATGTTCAGGTGTATATCAGTATGTAGTGTCTCTACTTTAAAGAGTCCTCTCCTGCTGATGTTCAGGTGTATATCAGTATGTAGTGTCTCTACTTTAAAGAGTCCTCTCCTGCTGATGTTCAGGTGTATATCAGTATGTAGTGTCTCTACTTTAAAGAGTCCTCTCCTGCTGATGTTCAGGTGTATATCAGTATGTAGTGTCTCTACTTTAAAGAGTCCTCTCCTGCTGATGTTCAGGTGTATATCAGTATGTAGTGTCTCTACTTTAAAGAGTACTCTCTAAAAGACTGAAACAACACTGTTGTGAAATAACACTTCTTTAAAAATGTCTTAATGTTGTTCCTGGCTGCTGATTTTTATACGTTCACTAACTTTCATAATGATGCCACTTATCTTTATACCTTTAATTTCTTGCTGTGGGGCGAATAAAATGTTTCTGATCCTGTTCTAAAGAAACATGTTTTAATGTTTTATTGCATTATCTCTCCAGGGGAACACACACACACACACACACACACACACACACACACACACACACACACACACACACACACACACACACACACACACACACACACACACACACACACACACACACACACACGTGCCTGGGAGACCTCCTCCTCCTCCTCCTCCTCCTCCTTCTCTCAGCTGACTCCAGGGAGTCGCTTCAGATGGTTTGTGTTTGTGGACGTTATTCGCTCTCGCCCACCTCGTCATGACTGCAGCTCCTGTCTGAAGTTTAGGGGAGAAAAAGGTATATTTTAGATGGAATAATTAACAGAATAATATTCCATGACATAAAAGGCCATGTCACAATTAACAAGGAAAACATAAATGTCATATTATCCAGAAAATCATCAAAATGAAATGTTTTAAATGCCACAAAACATATTGAATGCACTACAAAATGTTTTGTTTTTTTAATGTAAAGCAAAGACCTTCATCATCAACGCAGAGTTAGGTGGGTTCAGATCAGTGATTTTATTTCTACTTTAAGAATATTTTTGATATGTATTTCACTGGTGTTGTGTTTCCTGCTGTTGGAGTCGGCAGGCCTGTATTAATTATTCTGGCAATTAATCAGACCTACTAATTGACTAACAGTCTCACCTCTACTAACTTCTGAAGAACCAGGTTCAATGAACTGCTGTTTCTATTCAGACGACACACTAAATCCGTCTAAGCGATCCCATAGGATTCTGGTATCTGTAATGAGGTGTGGCCCTGCCTAAGTGTGAGTGTGGCAGTGTGCAATCTTACCTTAAAGCAGGAGAGGACGCAGATTTATTTTAAGTTATCCCAGTCCAAAAGGGTAGGATGATTTTATTTGAAGAAAATGGTCCACACTTTTACAGGGTTTTACCTTCTCTCGTTACAATGTGACAATCATACACAAATATTTCATGCTGTGGTAAATTACTAATCAAAAACCTCAATTCACAGTTTTACATTTCTTATTTTATTTGGTAAATCTCTTCTCTTCAACTTGCATTAAAACCTCTTCCACTGGAATTCAGAGGAAAACCCTCATAGACTACCAGGTGTGAAATAAAATACATTAAAACCTCTTCATCTGTCCCTCGTCAGTTGTGATATTAAATTCAACGGCCCTCTTCCATTGGTAATATTACAATCTCTAGAGTACTTAGGAGAAACCCTGCTCTGAAGCGTTTCCTCTCTCAGCTATAGTGCTTTTATGTTCCACACAAGGACAGAAAACCAAAGACACACCTTCTTACCCATATATGTGGGGAAAGGTCATGACCTCTGGTGTGCAGGACTGGAAATATCCAAACTTTTCTCCTATGGTATGGCTAAAACACATTTTGGGGCTCCAGTACTTTTCCATTGAGTCAGGAGTCTCCTCTGTACAGCCTGCTGTGAGTGAAGACAACTGTCTCCCCTCTGCTAAACAGTGACACCCATAGTGATAAACTATTAAGGCCTTAAACTTAATTTTCCAAACCACTTACATTTTGTATATATTGTGAGTATAGAACAACATGAAACATAATGCATTTTCATTGTGGGTTATATAAGATTATATTTGATTATATGAACTGTTGTTTTAATTATTGAACTCAATATTGAAACCTCAACAAAGCCACATTAGGAGAAAACAGTCAAATTTCCAAATATTAAGAAAAAAGTCAACTTTGGAGAAAAAAATCAAATTGTGAAAATGATTTTACTGAGGAATTATTCAAATTTTGAGGAAAAAGTCAAATTTGGAGAGAAAAAAAATCAAATCTAAAAAAGTCAAATATGGAAAACTAGTTCAAATTTGGAGAAAAAAATCCAATTAAAAAAAAAGAGTCAACGTCAAAGGAGCTTACCTGAACAGGTAAGAGTCAGGAAGTGGGAAGAGCAACTTGATACTGCACACTCCCTCAGAGCAGATGCAGAATGAACACATTGAGGACAGATCCACCACACAGATCTCTTTGAGGACTCTCTGTCTCCTAGAGAAACAGCAGAGCCACAGTCGAGATCTCTGCAAGCAACACCTGCTGCCTTCAGGGTCCAGGTAGAGTCCCATACTGGTCTCCATTCTCCTCGATGTTTCACCTCCAGAGTTCCTGCACAGCGACTCTCTCCTCCCACCAGTCTGACCGGCTCTGAAGAGAAAAAAGAGAGTCATCATCGAGAGAATAAATTGAGTTTGATGAAATGAACCAATCACAGCTGCAGCTCCTCTATTTTATATTCTATTTACATGTATATAAAATTCAAATGCAAAGGTTTCATTGTAATATGCACATGAGCTACACGTTAAAAATGGCAATCATAATGGCAATTTTCGAGGAAAAGTCAAATTTCGGAGGAAAAAGTCAACATTTGAGGAAAAAAATCCAAAATGTGTGAAAAAAGACAAACACTTTGAGAAGAAAGTCAACTTTGAAGAAATAAGTCAAATTTGGTGAACAAAATCAAATTAAAAAAAAAAAGTAAAATTTTGAGGAAAAAGTTTAAAAGAAATTGATGGAACAATCTGCGAGGAATGAACTAGGAGCAGAGAAATAATCATATTTTAAAAGACAGCAGCTTCATAAGAGGCCAACAAGAGTGACAGAGTGTGTCACTGTGCTGAAGGATAGACCAGCTATCCAGACCAGTCTCTAAAGACTTTCCAAGGGGTAAATATGCTGCTGCTGGAGTACTGACTGGCATAGTTGGGTAACAAAGTAACAAAGTACTGTAATAATATTACTTTTGTCGGTAACGGAGTAATGTAACGCGTTACTTTTATAATTCAGTAATCACACTACAGTTACTAACATTGCCCGACACGCGTTACTTCGTTACTTTTATAAAATCAGTAATCACACTACAGTTACCTACTAACATAAAGAATTACTAGATTCTCCCTTTGACAGACAAGAGGGATTTCCGCCGCAAGTTTATATTTACATAACATTTGCGCGACTTGCGCGTCCACATGCAGTGCATAAACATGGCTGAGTCAACAGCTATAACTTTCGAGGGGTGGAGGTATGCCCATTATTTTGAGTTCGTCCGAAGAAAGGACAGGAATGTGACGGTGAGGTGCAAACTGTGTCCAGGCCAGAAGCTTTTATCCACTGCTGCAAACACAACGTCAAACTTCCACAAGCACCTGCAAAGACAACATGCTAACGTGAAGCTAATAGCTAAGGAGGACCTCCGAAGGCTAACGTGAAGCTAATAGCTAAGGAGGACCTCCGAATCCAGAGTGAGGATGTTGAGTGTGCGCCGCCGCCGAAACGGGGGTGCTAGTGGAGCCTCGCAGCGCCGAAACTGTGGCGTGCTTACACTGTAGGTGCGCCACATTTGCGCTTCAGATGAGGCTCCCTCCGCAAAATGAAGCACCCTCCGCAGTCTGCGTGATCTGCCTGTAGGGAGGGGCGGCCCTGCGAGAAAAGTAACGAGTAAAGTAACGAGTAAAGTAACGAGTAAAGTAACGAGTAAAGTAACGCGTTACTTTATGTAGAGAGTAACGAAGTAAAGTAATATATTACTTTTTTTTAAAGTAATATGTAATATATTACTTTTTTTGAGTAACGACCCCATCTCTGCTGACTGGAAGTATTGCTGATATCATATCTACCATATCCTCTTAAAGTGCTCTGTCCAACAATATCAGTCTCATGAAGAAAGGTGTTTTAACGCTTATTAAAAATAGCAGAAAAACATGCATTCTTGTACACACGAGGGGACATTGACAGAGGATTACTGGAAAAGTACACAGTAAAAGTACTTCATAGTACTTGTTGGGGTGGTTTCACTAGTACTGAGTCCTAGTTTAAATCTCCTAACAATGTTGTCCATTTTAGACATAGGCTTATTATATTTGCAGCCCTTAATAACATTCGTTTTCTGGGCTCAATGTGTCTCTTGGCCGTTTTCGTTGTGATCGCTAAATTCACCTTGTTTATAATATTATCACCATTCCTTCAGCCGGATACTGTAGTGCTTCAAAGTGTATTTTAGCACACGAGTGCTTTTGTTTTGAAATCACTTCCGTGAGTTTCGCCCCGCCCCTCGCTCCAATGACCATTAGACCATTTAGTAAGGTAAAAAGCAAAAACGCCTCTCAGACGCTGTTCCGTTTACTTGTTTAATAAAGCAAAAGAAATGGTCAGTAGATACACAGATTCTTCTTGCACTATTTTTTATTTTTGTATTTTATTATATATGTTGCATTGTTGGAGGAGCTCAGGTCAGGAAAATGTCATTGCCATTTCTACACTGTAGCTTATGTGCATATGACAATAAAACCTTTGAATCTTTGAATCTTCTACCTGAGCAGGTGAGGCCAACAGCTCTGCCAGGTGAGCAGGTGTTTCTCTCGGAGGCTGAGCTACAGTCCAGGAGAGCAGACTCATGGCCTCCACACTGGAACTCTTTGGTCCACATTGGAGCCTCCCCTTCTCCATAGAGCGCCCCCTGGAGGACTGAAGGAGCCCCACAGCCAAGCTGCCTGCAGACCACCTGAGCATCCTGCTGGTCAAAGTCAGCCTCACACACTGAGGACCAGGACGGGTTAGACTGGTTAGAGTGGTCAGAGTTCACCTCCAGTCTACCTGAGCACAGACTGGTCCCATTCACCAGCCTGACAGAGTCTGGAGAGGACAGAAGATACAACTCAGGTAAATAAACAGTTACTTTTTCTATTGTATTTTATGCTTTATCTTATATTTCTATGTTCTTATTTGTTATTTATTTAAAAATCAAAAAGTCAAATTTGGAGAAAAATCTAAATTTGAGAAAATAGTCAAATATGAAGAAATATGTCAAATGTTGAGAAAATCCAATTCTAAAAAAAGAGTCAGAGTCAAAGGAGCTTACCTAAACAGGTAAGAGTCAGGAGGTGGGAAGAGGAACTTGATATTGCACATTCCTTCAGAGCAGATGCAGACTGAACACATTGAGGACTGATCCTCCACACAATTCTCTTTGAGGACGCCTTTCTCTCTCCCACAGAAACAGCAGAGCCGCAGTCGAGATCTCTGCAGGCAACACCTGCTGTCTTCAGGGTCCAGGGAGAGGAAGAGCCATCCACTGGTCTCCATTCTCCTCGATGTTTCACCTCCAGGTCTCCTGCACAGCGACTCTCTCCTCCCACCAGTCTGACCTCACCAGGCTCTGAAGGGAAACAAGAGAGAGATCAGAGAGAGAATACAGTGAGTTTGATGAAATGAACCAATCACAGCTGCAGCTCCTCTATTTTATATTCTATTTACATGTATATCAAATTCAAATGCAAAGGCTTTATTGTAATATGTGACACGAAGGGCTCTTAAGAACTCAGATGCTCGATTCCGTAGCTTTGTAATATGCTTTATTATTAAGATCACAAAGCTTTTCAAAGTGTCTTCTAGGATCTACTAGGATATTCCATAGAATCTCTAGGTTCGACTAGGCAAGGATAACAGGTCTCTGGTAACAGGCATGGATCTGATGATGAGACAAGACGAACCAACACAAGACAAAGGGAGAGAAGGACTATATATACACACACACACACATAAGGTAATGAGGCACAGGTGGACACAATCAGGGGCGGGAACAACAATCAGTCTGACCGGTGACACACAATGACAGGAAGTGCATTTGATGACATCCCATAATACGCTTAGATGCGTTGATGGCTGCATCGTTACCGAACCTGTGAAGTTTTGGGCCGTTTGGAGCATTTTCACTGAAGTTATGAGAAAACCGTGTTTCATGGCGAGCCTTGTGTTACCATGGCAACGGCATTTGAAGAAACCCCATAATTGACGTAGAGCTGTTGAGGGCTGGACCGGTGATATACAAGCGAAGTTTGGAGGACGATCGGACCGTGTCCATTGGACTTACAGCGACATCGTGCTTCATGGCGAGTGGTCTGTCGCCATGGCAACGGCATTTGATGACACCCCATAATACGGTTAGATGCGTTGATGGCCGCATCGTTACCAAACCTGTGAAGTTTTGGGCAGTTTGAAGCATTTTCACTGAAGTTATGAGAAAACCGTGTTTCATAGCAAGCATTGTGTTGCCATGGCAACGGTATTTGAAGAAACCCCATAATACGGTTAGATGCGTTGATGGCTGCATCGTTACCAAACCTGTGAAGTTTTGGGCCGTTTGAAGCATTTTCACTGAAGTTATGAGAAAACCGTGTTTCATGGTGAGCATTGTGTTGCCATGGCAACGGCATTTGAAGAAATCTCAAAACTGTCTCGTAGATGTCTTCACGGCTGGACTGTTAGCACACAAGTGAATTTTGAGCACTTTTTGAACATTTTCATAGGAGTTAAAGGGACATCGTGTTTTATGGCGAGGGATGCGTTTCCATGGAAATGGCATATGGTGAGATTTCAGATTTGGCATAGAGCTGTTGAGGCATGGACCGGTGATATACAAGTGAAGATTGGGGGACGATTGGACCATGTCCATTGGACTTACAGCGACATCGTGTTTCATGGCGAGTGGTCTGTCGCCATGGCAACGGCATTTGGTGACCACCCATACTACGCTTAGATGCGTTGATGGCTGCATCGTTACCAAACCTGTGAAGTTTTGAGCCGTTTGGAACATTGTGTGTGAGAGAGAGAGAGAGAGAGTGTGTGTCTGTCTGTGTGTGGCAGAGAGAGAGAGAGAGAGAGAGAGAGAGAGAGAGAGAGAGAGAGAGAGAGAGAGAGAGAGAGAGAGAGAGAGAGAATGAAATGAACAGTTAGAACTGACTGCTGTCAGTTGGAGTGATGACATCATCGTGTTCCATTACACAGGTGTTTATAGTTGAGCTAACGAGCTCTGTGGAGATCAAAGGTTTGCATTGTTCTGAATGAGACATGAACCTCTTACATGTGAATGAACAGTTAGAACTGATTGCTGTCAGTTGGAGTGATGACATCATCGTGTTCCATTACACAGGTGTTTATAGTTGAGCTAACGAGCTCTGTAGTGATCAAAGGTTTGCATTGTTCTGAATGAGAGATAAACCTCTTACATGTGAACGTTTTGTGGAAGAACGATAACAGATATCTGTGAAATTTCAAAACGTGAAGCATGTCAAGGAAGTTGAGTATCTGAAGTGTAATTTTTGTGTACTTTCGGGTTAATAATGTGGCCTTTTTGGCAGTTTAACTAAAGGTGTGTGGCTGCTGCTGTGAGGAAATATCTGCCTGAAATTACAATGGGCTTTAATGGAGACATGTTGAACGTTTTTGTCACTTCATGCCCTCAAGAGGCATTTTGTTTAATTATTTTTGCTTAATTATTTGTCATTTTTTCAAGCTACGAGATGTTTTCCTACGTTTGTCATGAAAAAGTATGTCTCAATAATGTAGGGTTTGGGAATTATGGCAGTTTTAAAAAAAAATATGAAGGCACATTTCAAGAATTTCCACACTCTAGCTGTGACATCACGCACTCTAGTTAATGTTAAAATCTGAAGAAAACCTCTTTAACAAGGTCTGAACAATGTTTAATATCTCCAAAAGTAAGAATCAGATTTAAAAGTTGTGTTACACGAATAATGTCAGAAAGATGTGTAACATTTTAAAGTTGGAATGAGGTTTCTGAGTGAAAGTATGAATGAACAGTTAGCAGTTGAAGTCGCATGAAGATTTGTTGAAGTCTGAAGAATGTCTCCATTGACATCCATGTTAAAAATTGGATGTATAATGGGCTGTATCTCTGGAATTATGAAAGTTATGAATGATAAAAGTAATAGCCTGCGATTCCCGACCGAGCTGAACGTTTTGATGTTTGAACAGAGTTTCTGCGATGTTGAATGTGGGAAGAGAAGAGGGCCAAAATAAGTGGGCGAAATAATAAGAATAAGGACTTTGTCCGTAGCATAACATATAGTTGGAATGCTGTATCAGCATTCCCACTAAATTAAAAACGGTTTATTGCGGTGATAACTATTTATATAAATAAGTAGATGGCAAGATGAGACTTCTTGCATATAGACTTTTTGCACTATTTATTTTTGTATTTTATTTAGTGGGAATGCTGTTAACAGCATTCCAACTATCTGTTCTTCTACGCACAACATTTTTTATTATTCCGCCTGTTATTTTGGCCCTCTTCTCTCCCACATTCCACATCGCAGAAACTCCTTTCAAACATCAAAACGTTCAGCTCGGTCGGGAATCGATGGCTATTACTTTTATCATTCATAACTTTCAGAATTCCAGAGATATAGCCCATAATTCATCACATGTTTAACATTTTAACTTTAACATTGCGCAGCTCGTTAAGGCAGAGTGTGTGATGTCAGAGTTAGAGTGGAGGATAGTTTGAAATTTGCCTTCATATTTTGTTTTAAAACTGCCATAATTCCCAAACCCTACATTCCTGAGACATCATTTTTCATGACAAACGTAGGAAAACATCTCATAGCTTGAAAAATTACAAATAATTAAGCAAAAAATAATTAAACAAAATGCCTCTTGAGGGCATGAAGTGACAAAAACTTTCAACATGCCTCCATTAAAGCCCATTGTAATTTCAGGCTGATATTTCCTCACGGTAGCAGCCGCACACCTTTAGTTAAACTGCCAAAAAGGCCACATTATTAACCCGAAAGTACACAAAAATTACACTTCAGATACTCAACTTCCTTGACATGCTTCACGTTTTGAAATTTCACAGATATCTGTTACGGTTCTTCGACAAAACGTTCACATGTAAGAGGTTTATCTCTCATTCAGAACAATGGAAACCTTTGATCTCAGCACACCTCGTTACCTCAAATATAAACACCTGTGTCATGGAACACAATGATGTCACATTGACAGGTTTGGTAACGATGCAGCCATCAACGCATCTAAGCGTATTATGGGGTGTCATCAAATGCCGTTGCCATGGCGACAGACCACTCGCCATGAAGCACGATGTCGCTGTAAGTCCAATGGACACGGTCCGATCGTCCCCCAAACTTCGCTTGTATATCACCGGTCCAGCCCTCAACAGCTCTACGTCAATTATGGGGTTTCTTCAAATGCCGTTGCCATGGCAACACAATGCTCGCCATGAAACACGGTTTTCTCATAAATTCAGTGAAAATGCTCCAAACGGCCCAAAACTTCACAGGTTTGGTAACGATGCAGCCATCAACGCATCTAACCGTATTATGGGGTGTCATCAAATGCCGTTGCCATGCCGACAGACCAATCGCCATGAAGCACATTGTCGATGTAAGTCCAATGGACACGGTCCAATCGTCCCCGAATCTTCACTTGTATATCACCGGTCCAGCCCTCAACAGCTCTACGTCAATTATGGGGTTTCATCATATGCCATTTCCATGGAAACGCATCCCTCGCCATAAAACATGATGTCGCTATAACTCCTATGAAAATGTTCAAAAAGTGCTCAAACTTCACATGTGTGCTAACAGTCCAGCTGTGAAGATATCTACGGGACATGCCGTTGCCATGGCAACACAATGCTCACCGTGAAACAGGGTTTTCTCATAACTTCAGTGAAAATGCTCCAAACGGCCCAAAACTTCACAGGTTCGGTAACGATGCAGCCATCAACGCATCTAAGCGTATTATGGGATGTCATCAAATGCCGTTGGCATGGCGACAGATCATTCGCCATCAACTTAGTTCAAATGTTTGCAGTTCAATTATTCTGCTGCTTTTCCAAGCCTTTTTACTTTCTTTTCTTCTCTCATCACACATTCAAGCCCCCAGTGTTCATGTATCATTTCAATCTAAATTCTTCACTTTCTTCTTACACATTACACTTCAGCATAGCAATTTAGCATCAGCTTTTCAGCATAAAGATTCCCACTAGCAATTTCTTCAGGAATTGCATTCTCTTATATATGTTGCATTGTTGGAGGGGCTCAGGTCAGGAGAATTTCATTGCCATTTCTACACTGTAGCTTATGTGCATATGACAATAAAACCTTTGAGTCTTTGAATCTCCTACCTAAGCAGGTGAGGCTAACAGCTCTGCCAGGTGAGCAGGTGTTTCTCTCTGAGGCTGAGCTACAGTCCAGGAGAGCAGACTCATGGCCTCCACACTGGAACTCTTTGGTCCACATTGGAGCCTCCCCTTCTCCATAGAGCCACCCGTGGAGGACTGAAGGAGCCCTACAGCCAAGCTGCCTGCAGACCACCTGAGCATCCTGCTGGTCAAAGTCAGCCTCACACACTGAGGACCAGGACGGGTTAGTCTGGTTAGACTTCACCTCCAGTCTACCTGAGCACAGACTGGTCCCCCCCAGCAGCCTGACAGAGTCTGGAGAGGACAGAAGATAAAACTCAGGTAAAGAAACAGTTGCTTTTTGAATTTGTATTGTATTGTATGCTTTATCTTATATTTCTATTTTCTTATTTGTTATCTAAAAATCTAAATTTCAGTCAAATCTCTGAGGAAAAAGTCAAATGTTGTGAAATAAGTCAAATTGGGAGAAAAAAATCTAATTCTAAAAAAAGAGTCAAAGTTAAAGGTGCTTACCTGAACAGGTAAGAGTCAGAAAGTTGGAAGAGGAACTTGCTGTTGCACACTCCCTCAGAGCAGATCCAGACTGAACACAGGCAGGACTGATCCCCCACACAGATCTCTTTGAGGACTCCTTTCTCTCTCCCACAGAAACAGCAGAGCCACAGTCGAGATCTCTGCAGACAACACCTGCTGCCTTCAGGGTCCTGAGAGAGTTAGAGCCCTTCACTGGTCTCCATTCTCCCTGTTTCACCTCCAGGTCTCCTGCACAGCGACTCTCTCCTCCCACCAGTCTGACCGGCTCTGAAGAGAAACAAGAGAGTGATCAGAGAGAGAATAAAGTGAGTTTGATGAAATGAACCAATCACAGCTGCACCTCCTCTATTTTATATTCTATTTACATGTATATCAAATTCAAATTCAAAGCTTTTATGTTCATATGCATATAAGCTACAGGTTAGAAATGTCAATGAGGGATTTTGAAAAAAATAATAATAATTGAGGAAAAAGTCAACATTTTAGAAAAAAGTCAAAAACTCTGAGAAAAAATCCAAATTTCGAAATAAATAAATGAATAGTTACATTTGGAGGACAAAGTGAAATTGTTTTTTAACAAAGTCAAAAACTCTAGAAAAAATCTAATTTTGGAGAGAAAAAATTAATACAAAAAAAAAGTTTGACCAAATTTCGAGGAAAAGTCAACAAACCAAACATTTTAGAAAAAAGTCAACTTTAGAGAAAAAAGTCAACTTTAGAGAAAAAAGTCAACTTTAGAGAAATAAGTCACATTTTGAGGAAAAAAAAGTAATTGTGCAACAAGTCTATACAATATGATATGTACAAGAAAAGAATATGAAATTAAATAATGTACACTAAGACTAAATTAAAAACGGTTTATTGCGGTGATAACTATTGATATAAATAAGTAGATTGCAAGATGAGACTTCTTGCAGATAGATTGTATATAGACTTCTTGCATTATTTTGTAGATATGTATTTTATTATATATGTTGCATTGTTGGAGGAGCTCAGGTCAGAAGAATTTCATTGCCATTTCTACACTGTAGCTTTGAATCTTTTACCTGAGCAGGTGAGGCTAACAGCTCTGCCAGGTGAGCAGGTGTTTCTCTCGGAGGCTGAGCTACAGTCCAGGAGAGCAGACTCATGGCCTCCACACTGGAACTCTTTGGTCCACATTGGAGCCTCCCCTTCTCCATAGAGCGCCCCCTGGAGGACTGAAGGAGCCCCACAGCCGAGCTGCCTGCAGACCACCTGAGCATCCTGCTGGTCAAAGTCAGCCTCACACACTGAGGACCAGGACGGGTTAGAATGGTTAGACTTCACCTCCAGTCTACCTGAGCACAGACTGGTCCCATTCACCAGCCTGACAGAGTCTGGAGAGGACAGAAGATAAAACTGAGGTAAAGAAACAGTTACTTCTATAATTTGTATTGTATTTTCTTATTTGTTATTTAATAAAAAATCAAATATCTGAGAAAATAAGTCAAATTGTGAGGAAACTTCAAATTTCGAGGAACAGTCAAATTCTGAGAAAGAGTCAAAGGAGCTTACCTGAACAGGTAAGAGTCAGGAAGTAGGAAGAGTAACTTGCTGTTGCACACTCCCTCAGAGCAGATCCAGACTGAACACATTCAGGTCTGATCCTCCACGCAGAGCTCTCTGAGGACTCCTCTCTCTCTCCCACAGAAACAGCAGAGCCACAGTCCAGATCTCTGCAGAGAACACCTGCTGCCTCCAGGGTCCAGGTAGGAAAACCAATCACTGGTCTCCATTCTCCCTGAAGCTTCAGCTCCAGAGCTCCTGCACAGCGACTCTCTCCTCCCACCACTCTGACCGGCTCTGAAGAGAAACAAGAGAGTCATCAGAGAGAGAATAAAGTGAGTTTGATGAAATGAACCAATTACAAATGTTGGGGAAATATTTTCCTCGGCCCATAACTTTGACCCAGTTTATCAGTTTGTACTGCCCTCGCTGAGCACAGGCCTGCTACCCTGGGCTGCTCTCAGTGTTTTGTCTCCCTGTTCCTGCCTGTTGGCTTCAGCTGATAGGTGCTATAGTGCTCCTCCTGTTTGATCTTGTTATGCACAATGTTGATTATTCTCTCAGAACTAGCTGAATACAGGGCTCTGGGGTAGAGATCTTCAGAATTGGTTTGGCAGAAGCTGTGTCACCTCGTAGCGGGAGCACGTCTTGTCAAATTCTCCGGCCGTAACTCCATAATAAACCCTCAGTGTTTGTCATCAAAGTTCCAGCTCTCCCCGTGTCTCTCTGAGCTCTCCATTGCTTCAGAAGTTTCCATCACACACTGGCGAAGTCGTTAGGGAGTTGGCTTTGCAACTGGAAGGTCAACAGTTCAAGTCCCGGCAAGACCAAGTGCTACCGAGGTGTCCCTGAGTAAGGCACCGTTCCCTACAATGCTCCCCGGGCAGATGGGGCTCATAGCCATGGAAGGCAACACATCTAGGAGAAGGACACTCTGAACTAAAAACCAGGACTGAGAGGAGTTGCGCCGCCCAGTCCTTAATCAGCATAGTAAAGCCAACCATGAAGAACAAAGTCATCCCAAAATCCTATACGGAGAACCGGGATGACTGGAAGCGACGATGGAGGGCTCGTCTGAGGACGACCTAGAGAGATCACAACAACACATTCTCACTCCCAACTCGGCCTATGTTGACGTTATGTCAGGGTCCCTGTCGTCACTTTCCAATGCAAGGGGGGGCCCTTTAGCGTTGAGTTTCAACTATCAAGGAGTCCCATTGACTTGCATAGAGCTCCCTGAACGTTGGTAATAGACGAGTTGGGATCGCGGAGAAATGCTCTCCGCAGATCCATTCTCACAGCGTTTATCAACCTTTTTCTAACTCAATATCAAGCCACACTTATTGTGTTTACTTCTTTATTTTAATTGAATAGTTTCGGACTTTTGTTGCTGTCAGTTAGGGGGAGAGTAGGGGCTCAGAAAACTGAAATCTGTATTGTTTCATTGTTTTTTCCTTCTAATTTTGTATTCTTTTCTAAACTACACACTGTTATTTACTCAACAATAAGACACTATTATCCTTGTGTTTGTTTATTGGTTTGATTGTATAATGTCGGACTCGGGTCGGAGCAGCTCATTCGAACACAGGAAGCTGTATTTTCAAAATAAGAGTTCATGTTAGTATTATGTTTGATAATATATGTTTTATCAACTAGACCACTGAGTCTTGTTTAGACCATATTTTCTGTCGGTTTGGTGTTACAAATATAAACACAATATATGTGTGGATAACAAAATACATCCATCATAAACTAAACTGGAAACAGCAGTATATTTTATTGTGTTAACTGTTAACCTGAGTGCTTTAACCGCCTAGTGGTTAAAGCACGTTATTGAATTTTTTTGTTGATACGTTATATTTGATGAAAACATAAAAATATTAAGAGTACATGTTACGAGCTCGGATACACAAGAGACAAAGGACTCAAATGCAAGACCCGGAGAGCCAGAGATAAAGTATTTAGTAATATACTTTATTGCAAAAATAGGATATACAAAAAAGATAAGGCACTTTTAACGAGACGACAAAAAATAGGCTTCACTAAAGCGTAACAAAAAATCACTCACAACGTGAGGAGCAAACTTACAATACGTTTTACAGGAGCATGAATTCAAAAAGAGCAAACGCTGAAGAGCAGAGTTCTGGCATGAGGACAGGACAAGACGAACTGACAAAGAACAAAGGGAAGCTGGGGACTATAAACAAAAGGTAACTGGACACAGGTGGAAACAATCAGAGGCGGGCTGACGCTGATGAGGGCGGGAGACACACACCAGGATAGGAAGTGGGAAACAAGACAGAAAAATGATTAAACAAAACATGAAACATGACTGGACTTAACATTTTTGACGGGACACAACAGTACATCCTTTCATAGGGGGAAAGTAGAAGGTCAATGATAGAAATATAGAATAGAAAATATCAAGAAGATACTGTAAGTGATCTCTACAATAAAACAGTTTAGTGCAGGACGTCCAAAGATATTAATAGGAGGATGTGCAAAACAGACAAACTAATTAGGCTTTATTTAAACATTAAAGAATACTTTAGGTTAAGGTCTTCTTTTGAATAAGAAAAAAGCTTTGGGGGTATCTACAGATAAATATTAAGCCTGACAAAGTACTTAACGTCTAATATATTGCATAATTTGTTTTGGGACTTGACAATCAACTTTCCTGCAATGTTAACTATGTTGAAGCACTTATTTTAACTGATATAATACATATGTATTATACTCGTATAAGATGTATGTAGATAGAATAAGAAATGTGCAGAATATGACAGTTTAATGGTGGAGGTACACACATATTGATAGATGTCTTGTAATGCACTGTTGAGGATGCGACCCAAGTTTTTCATCTCCGACCTTGTCAGGTATTGAACATTCAATAAATAAAGAACACAGAATTATTAAATATAAAACAGAGAATTTGTGTGATTATACTAAATGATTTACAAATAAACACCACTGCATATTTACAACTGTTACACATGCTGCTGTAACGAAAACATTTCTAACTTGGGATCAATAAAGTATATCTTATTTTCAGAGTTGGGTGTAACACGTTACAAAGTAACGCGTTACTGTAATAATATTACTTTTGTCGGTAACGAAGTAGTGTAACGCGTTACTTTTATAATTCAGTAATCACACTACAGTTACTAACATTGCCCCGACACGCGTTACTTTGTTACTTTTATAAAATCAGTCATAATCACACTGACATACAAGAGGGATTTCCGCCGCAGGTTTATATCTACGTAATCTGCGCGACTTGCGCGTCCACATATCCACGTGCAGTGCTGCATAAACATGGCTGAGTCAGCGATAACTTTCGAGGGGTGGAGGTATGCCCATTATTTTGAGTTCGTCCGAAGAATAGACAGGAATGTGACGGTGAGGTGCAAACTGTGTCCAGGCCAGAAGCTGTTATCCACTGCTGTAAACACCACGTCAAACCTCAACAAACACCTGCAAAGAACACATGCTAAGGTGAAGCTAATAGCTAAGGACCCCCGAACCCAGAGTGAGGATGTTGTGAGTGCGCCGCCGCCGACTCCGAAGCAAAAATGACCGGTAACCAAAGCAGAGATGGACAGGCTTGTAGCATCCTTCATAGTAGAGGTAATGTTGCCCATTTGCACAGTGGAATCACCATCGCATCGTTCAGAGATATACTGCGCAAAATACAGATAGCAGGAGACAGAGGATAGCCATGGTCAGAGCTATCTGGATCAGTCTTATGCGACAACGGAAACTGAACTAAAGAGAACATTTGAAACTTTAGCAGTCTGCGTGATCTGCCTGTAGGGAGGGGCGGGCCGGCCCTGCGAGTAAAGTAACGAGTAAAGTAACGAGTTACTTTATGTAGAGAGTAACGAAGTAGTGTAATATATTACTTTTTTTTTTAAGTAATATGTAATATGTAATATATTACTTTTTTTTAGTAACGACCCCATCTCTGCTTATTTTAAGATGATCGATGGCTACTGCCATATTTGCAAAATGTGCCTCTGAACCTTGACAAGTGCATGTTTCAGGCTTATCAATTAGGGTCACAGACATAAGACCAGATGTTACATTTCATTTCATTTCAAGCCTTTATTTATCCAGGTGTATCCCTTGAGATCATTGATCTCTTTTTCAAGGGAGACCTGCTCAAGTAGGTTCCACATGAAACATAAAAACATAAAACAACAGAACAACAAAAAGGACATCATGCAGCATCATTACAGGGATTACAATTGACATAAAGCTCTTCTGACCTTAGCTGTCATGTGGGTATATATTAATGCTGCCCATTATGGACACAAGCAATTTTCACCCATTTATTAATTATATGTTTTAAATTTGAGTGTTTCCTATCTCCTAAACCTCCAGGGTGTACACAGTTTAATACTGGCTACTTCTTATTATGGGAAATACGAAAACGTCTTTTAAAACTACAATTCCCAGCAGAGACGTGCCATAGAACATGTTGCGAAACACACAATAGCCAGCATGTGTAGTTCTGGGGACGGGGTGGGGGAGGGGGGTGGTGGACCCATTCGAATCCAGTTTTGGATAGTCTGCCGTGGTTTCATCCCATTTCAAAGTGCTGTTTGACGCTTGGCGTAACCCTCGGCGCACTGCCACTCAAACATCCAATCACTGAGCTTGAGGACTAATCATGGGGTTTGTCCTTATTATACATCCATAGGTTTGTCAAGCGAAGCGGAGAGAATACTTACTTCCGGGTGTAAAATTCTCTAAAGCAACTACTATGAGCTGCTCCGACCCTCAGTCCTGACGGACTCCAACTTGTGTTTATTAATCAAACAACTAAACAAACACAAGGATAATTGTGTCTTATTGTTGAGTAAATAACAGTGTGTAGTTTAGAAAAGAATACAAAATTAGAAGGAAAAAACAATGAAACAATACAGATTTCAGTTTTCTGAGCCCTACTCTCCCCCTAACTGACGGCAACAAAAGTCCGAAACTATTCAATTAAAATAAAGAAGTAAACACAATAAGTGTGGCTTGATATTGAGTTAGAAAAAGGTTGATAAACGCTGTGAGAATGGATCTGCGGAGAGCATTTCTCCGCGATCCCAACTCGTCTATTACCAACGTTCAGGGAGCTCTATGCAAGTCAATGGGACTCCTTGATAGTTTAAACTCGACGCTAAAGGGCCCCCCCTTGCGTTGGAAAGTGACGACAGGGACCCTGACATAACGTCAACATAGGCCGAGATGGGAGTGAGAATGTGTTGATCACAACAGCTGCAGCTCCTCTATTTTATGTTATATTTACATGTATAGAGACTTCTTGCACTATTTTTTATTTTTGTATTTTATTATATATGTTGCATTGTTGGAGGAGCTCAGGTCAGAAGAATTTCATTGCCAATTCTACACTGTAGCTTATGTGCATATGATAATTAAACCTTTGAATCTTTGAATCTTACCTGAGCAGGTGAGGCTAACAGCTCTGCCAGGTGAGCAGGTGTTTCTCTCTGAGGCTGAGCTACAGTCCAGGAGAGCAGACTCATGGCCTCCACACTGGAACTCTTTGGTCCACATTGGAGCCTCCCCTTCTCCATAGAGCGCCCCCTGGAGGACTGAAGGAGCCCCACAGCCCAGCTGCCTGCAGACCACCTGAGCATCCTGCTGGTCAAAGTCAGCCTCACACACTGAGGACCATGGGTTAGACTGGTTAGACTGGTTAGACTTCACCTCCAGTCTACCTGAGCACGGACTGGTCCCCCCCAGCAGCCTGACAGAGTCTGGAGAGGACAGAAGATACAAATGAGGTAAAGAAACAGTTACTTTTTTACTTTATTGTATTTTATACTTTATCTTTTACTTCTATTTTCTTACTTGTTATTTATTTAAAAATCAAAATTTGGGAAGGTGTCAAATGTTGAGAAATAATTCAAATGTGGAGAAAAAAATTAAAATTTGGAGGACAAATCAAAATTCGATGAAAAGTGAAATTGTGAGAAAAAGTCAAACATTTTAGGAAAAGTTCAGAGAAAAAAAATCAAAGGAGCTTACCTGAACAGGTGAGAGTCAGAAAGTGGGAAGAGGAACCTGATAATGCACACTGCCTCAGAGCAGATCCAGACTGAGCACAGGCAGGACTGATCCACCACAAAGGTCTAAATGAGGACTCCTCTCTCCATCCCACAGAAACAGCAGAGCCACAGTCGAGATATCTGCAGAGAACACCTGCTGCCTTCAGGGTCCAGAGAGAGGAATAGCCCCCCACTGGTCTCCATTCTCCCTGATGTTTCACCTCCAGGTCTCCTGCACAGCGACTCTCTCCTCCCACCAGTCTGACCGGCTCTGAAGAGAAACAAGAGAGAGATCAGAGAGAGAATAAAGTGAGTTTGATGAGAACAGAATGAACCAATCACAGCTCCTCTCTACCTGAGCAGACGAGGCTAACAGCTCTGCCAGGTGAGCAGGTGTTTCTCTCTGAGGCTGAGCTACAGTCCAGGAATAAAAAAGGACTGAGAAAAAACTCAAATTTGAGAAAATAAGTCAAATTTTGAGAAATAAATCTATTTTCTCGAAAAAAGTCAAAATTTCGAGGAACAGTCAAATTCTGAGAAAGAGTCAAAGGAGCTTACCTGAACAGGTAAGAGTCAGGAAGTAGGAAGAGTAACTTGCTGTTGCACACTCCCTCAGAGCAGATCCAGACTGAACACATTCAGGTCTGATCCTCCACGCAGAGCTCTCTGAGGACTCCTCTCTCTCTCCCACAGAAACAGCAGAGCCACAGTCGAGCTCTCTGCAGAGAACACCTGCTGCCTCCAGGGTCCAGGTAGGAATACCATCCACTGGTCTCCATTCTCCCTGAAGCTTCAGCTCCAGAGCTCCTGTACAGTGACTCTCTCCTCCCACCAGTCTGACCGGCTCTGAAGAGAAACAAGAGAGTCATCAGAGAGAGAATAAAGTGGGTTTGTTGAAATGAACCAATTACAGATGTTGGGGTAATATTTTCCTCGGCCCATAACTCTGACCCAGTTTATCAGTTTGTACTGCCCTCGCTGAGCACAGGCCTGCTACCCTGGGCTGCTCTCAGTGTTTTGTCTCCCTGTTCCTGCCTGTTGGCTTCAGCTGATAGGTGCTATAGTGCTCCTCCTGTTTGATCTTGTTATGCACAATGTTGATTATTCTCTCAGAACTAGCTGAATACAGGGCTCTGGGGTAGAGATCTTCAGAATTGGTTTGGCAGAAGCTGTGTCACCTCGTGGCGGGAGCACGTCTTGTCAAATTCTCCGGCCGTAACTCCATAATAAACCCTCAGTGTTTGCCATCAGAGTTCCAGCTCTCCCCGTGTCTCTCTGAGCTTTGTCTCCATTGCTTCAGAAGTTTCCGTCATTACATTACATTACATTGCATTTAGCTGACGCTTTTATCCAAAGCGACTTACAATAAGTGCATTCGACCAGGAAGATACAAACTTGAAGAAAACAGAACCATATAAGTACATCAGGTTTCATAGAGCCAACACATTTCAAGTGCTGCTCAAGTGGCTTTAGATAAGCCAGTCCTTTATTAGTATATAAGAGCTTTGTTAGAAATTCTTTGTTAGTAATTCTATCGCTCGAAGTGGAGTCGAAAGAGATGAGTTTTCAGTCTGCGCCGGAAGATGTGTAGGCTATCTGCTGTCCTGATGTCAATGGGGAGCTCATTCCACCATTTTGGAGCCAGGATAGCAAACCGACGTGTTTTTGCTGATGGGAACTTGGGTCCCCCTCGCAGTGAAGGTGCAGCGAGCCGTTTGGCCGATGCAGAGCGGAGTGCACGTGCTGGGGTGTATGGTTTAACCATGTCCTGGATGTAGGAGGGGCCAGATCCATTCGCAGCATGGTACGCAAGTACCAGTGTCTTGAAGTGGATTCTAGCAGTTACTGGAAGCCAGTGAAGTGAGCGGAGGAGCGGCGTGGTGTGGGAACATTTAGGAAGGTTGAAGACCAGACGAGCCGCTGCATTCTGGATGAGCTGCAGAGGTCGGATGGCACATGCAGACAGACTAGCCAGGAGGGAGTTGCAGCAGTCTAGGCGTGAGATGACGAGAGCCTGGACCAGAAGTTGCGTCGCTTTCTGGGTCAGGAGGGGACGTATCCTTCTGATGTTGTAAAGAGTGTATCCGCAGCAGCGGGTTGTAGCAGCGATGTTTGCAGTGAAGGACAGGTTGTTATCTAGGGTCACACCCAGATTCCTTGCAGTCTGAATCGGGGAAACAACAGAGGTGCCGATGTTGATTTTTAGGTCAAGAGTGGGACAATCTTTTCCCGGAAGGAAAAGCAGTTCAGTCTTGTCAAGGTTGAGCTTGAGGTGGTGAGCAGACATCCACTGAGAGATGTCAGCTAGACAAGCAGAGATGCGTGCGACGACCTGGGTCTCTGAGCGGGGAAAGGACAGAATTAATTGGGTGTCGTCAGCGTAGCAGTGGTATGAAAAACCATGCGGGCTAATGACAGATCCGAGCGAGTTTGTGTACAAGGAGAAGAGGAGGGGACCAAGAACAGAGCCCTGTGGGACCCCTGTAGTTAATCGACAAGGGTCGGACTCTGACCCTCTCCAAGTTACCCTGTAGGTGCGGTCTTTGAGGTATGAGGTGAGGAGGGAAAGTGCAGAGCCTGAAACTCCAAGTTCTTGGAGAGTGCGAAGGAGGATCTGATGGTTCACCGTGTCGAATGCAGCAGACAGGTCCAAAAGGATGATGACAGAGGAGAGGGAGGCTGCTTTAGCAGTGTGCAGTTCCTCAGAGACAGCAAGGAGAGCAGTTTCTGTTGAGTGACCTGCCTTGAAACCAGACTGGTGCGGATCAAGAAGGTTGTTCTGATGGAGATAACAGGAGAGTTGTTTAAAGACAGTGCGTTCAAGTGTTTTAGACAGGAACGGGAGGAGAGAGACAGGCCTGTAGTTTATAACATCAGACGGGTTGAGAGTGGGTTTCTTTAGGAGAGGGGTTACTCTTGCCTCCTTGAGAGTGTTTGGAAAGTGACCAGAAGTTAGAGAAGTGTTGATGAAATGGGTGAGAAACGGTAGAATATCAGGAGCGATAGTCTGAAGGAGGTTTGAGGGGATAGGGTCCAGAGGACAGGTGGTAGGACAGGCAGAGGTAATGAGGGTAAGAACCTCACTTGGAGAGAGAGGGGGAAAGGAGGTTAGTGTGTGGGTGAAGGGTGGGTCTGGTGACCCAGCTGTGAGTAAAGGTGAGTCAGAAAAAGATGAACGAATATCATCAACCTTTTTTTCAAAGTAGTTAACAAAGTCGCTTGACAGAAGGGAGGAGGGGGAAGGGGCTTTGGGGGGTTCTAAGAGAGTGGAAAAGATGAAAAATAGTTTTTGGGGATTGGAATAGGAAGAATGGATCTTATCTTGAAAGAAAGTGCTTTTTGCCTGAGAGATGGAAGCAGAGAAAGAGGAGAGGAGAGATAGGTTAGGAGGCCGTCAGGGTGTTTGGATTTCCACCGTTTCTGCTCTGCTGCCTGAAGGATGGTTCTATTAGCACGCAGTGCGTCATTTAGCCAGGGAGCAGGAGGGGGCTGACGAGCCCGCCGAGATGTGAGAGGACAGAGAGAGTCCAGAGAGGATGAAAGAGTCGAGAGGAGAGTTTCTGCAGCAGAGTTTGGAGGCAGGAGTTGGAACGAGTCAGAGGAAGGGAGGGCTGAGAGCACCGATGAGGCAAAGGTAGAGGGGGAGAGGGAACAAAGGTTACGACGGACAGGTGCAGGATGAGAAGAGATTAGTTTGTTATGTTTGGAAAGGGGTAGAGAGAATGATATGAAAAAGCCATCCGAGGTGTGAAGTGGGTTTACAGAGAGGTTAGAAGTAGTGCAGTTCCTTGAGAATATGAGATCAAGGACATTGCCAGCTTTATGAGTTGGTGGGGATGGAGACAGTGGGAAAGCAAAGGCGGAGGTTGAAGTCTCCGAGAAGTACAGCGGGAGGGCCAGTTTCAGGGATGTGTGAGAGGAGATGATCTAATTCCTCCAAGAAGTCTCCCAAGGCGCCTGGTGGACGGTAGAGAACAACAATGGTTAATTGTATAGGATGGGTCACAGTAACGGCATGGAATTCAAAGGTGGAAGGAGTGAAGTTAGGTAGCTTGAAGAGGGAAAAGCTCCATTTGGGAGAGAGCAGGAGACCAGTGACACCTCCTCTGCCAGTGGGTCTAGTTGTACAGATGGAGCATCTTATTTCAGACTCCAGCTTACTGCTTCCTGCCTACTACCTGCCAGTTACCTGCCTAAGACCTGCCAAAGACCAGTATCTGGGAATGTTAAGCCCTCCCACTATTTTCCAAGAGGGCGTTGCCAGATTTTCAATTTCAGGATTTAACCAGGAGATGGCGCTTCCTTCACAGAAACAGGAAGACAGCTTTTCATGGACTTTCAGTTTTGTTTAGAAGAGCATTTGAACACATCAATATTTTAGATCAAATAAAGTATATCTAATCTTGTAATTCAATAATATATAGTCTTTATATATTAAATAACTATGGCCAAACTAAGACTTAGTTTTTCACAAGAGAAAATGCAGATATTATATAAAAAACTAAAGTTAAAATCTTGTTTTTAATGCCCCAAGAGCAATAAAAACACTTGGTAAAAAAATCCTGAGTGAGGCTTTCATAAATTGCATTTAGCTGACGCTTTTATCCAAAACGACTTACTATTTAATAAATTATAAATGATTATTCATAAAAAAATATGAGTGATGTGTGATTATTATTCATGCTATATACTGATATAGGGCTAAGTAAGCAATCAATCCTGCAAATTAACCCTTAGTTGTTCAATATATTTATTCAGACAATGTGAGTAGAAATACAGAAATTCTGCTCCCTCCCACCTAAGGCCAACGTTGCAATATTACAACATTTCCCTAAAAACGTACCAAAACGTAAACATTTTTAAAAGTCTTTCATTTCTCCTCCAGAGGCCAGGGGTTAAATTGGGATTTGATATGTGGGGGGGCTCTGTTAGAAGGTGGGGGGGGGGGGGGGGGGTGTTGTCGGCCGTAAGCGAACCGGGCCGTTGGCGTCGGGACTTTCTGTGATTCTCCAGAACTCACAGCTGGCCAGGGATAAGTCCCGACTCTCCCGACGGCCAATCCGTGCCTCCCCTGACTGCACGTTGCTGACACACACCGCTGCAAACTCTCTGCACGGAGGAGCCGCGGTCACAGTGATCTGCTATTTTAAAGTCAATTCAACACATATCGACCCTAAATATAGCATATATTAAGAACGAGAAAGTGTTAACATCGTTTTTTGTAAACATATGACAAATGTGCGAGGGTGATGACATCAGAGCATCGTCCTATGGGCTTAGACAGGTACAACAGGTATTCACTCAGAGGGGGGTAGGTACTAAATGCCACCCATTTACATGTAGGCAAACAAAGTCAAAGATCAACATACAGTAAGGGGGTGGGGGATGGTGAACGGTATGTGGGTATGTGGGACACTGAAAAGTCTATGTTAAAAAGCCTCAGTCACCTTAATTCATGTAATAAAAACATCTCAGGTCAGTAACACTGAAAGCTAAATGTGCAATACCATGTTCAGCTATGTTACTATTTATAATGTTATTGTTGTTACAACAGAAGATGTTTTTCTTTATATTGAAGTTAAATGCATCAATCTGGTGCACTTTGAGGTCAAAATTAAGAGATTTATGGATACCGCTGGAAAAAGCTGCAGTACATATGCCGAGCCTGTACGTAGCGCTGTAACTTCCTCCACAAAAGCAGCCTTCTGTTTATTCAACGTGGTGGGGGCCGAGGGAACCGGGCAGAGTTTTTCGCCGGTCAACGTGTGTGAAAGTTTAAATCTTCCTTATTGAGCTTTAAAACAAATGAATAACGACTATATATAATAATAAAATAAACACCTGCTGTTGTTATGCCTGCTGTAACGTTAAATTACTCCGTTCTCCGCTTAAGTAATTATGCCGTTACAAGCTTCATAGTTGTATTTATCATCTAAATTTGCCGAAACAAGTTTAATATTCTGAAAGCCAAGACTTTGTTTATTTGAAATCAGATGAAAACAAACTGTAACGGGCCTTGCCGTGTTATCTATGATTATAAAGCATTAAATGAAAAGTCATGAAAGAGATAAGGAGGAGAAAAGGTTTAAGGAAGTAAGCAATGAATACAGAATGTCGAAATCCTCTGTTTCACGCGATGTCGAACATTGAAGACAGAGGACGGCGGTCCCCCAATCTACACAGCGGGAGAAAGACAACTATTTTTTAAATCAATAAAATCATTTTCTAAATCCATAAAAGCATTTCAATTAAGATTGGGAGTCATGTCGTAACTTTGTTGAGAATGTGGCCATGTAATAAACGAGATAATTTGCTGCGACTTGGTTATTGTGGGGAAAAATAACACCCAGGGATCCTGATCGTTTCAATTAAGTTGAATACAGAATATTCATATTTGTCAGTGATTTCATGTCAATTCGGCGAACATAAACATAAATGATCGTGGTGAAGATGATGACTAAATTAGGATAAAAAATCGGGAGAGCCGGCTGCATTTCCTCTCGTTCGTTTTTTTCGACTAAACAACATTATTTTGTTAAATAACAACATGGTGATGTTTTGTAAATGATTACATGCCTTATTTAGCACAGACTATGATCCTATCCGTGACATATGGATCTTAACAAAGATCCGCTATACATTAGTACCAGACATACTGTACATCCAGCTTACTGTATCGAAGTTGATTTCACATGAGCTCCAGTGTGGAACCCCACTGCACCCCCTGGTGGATCAATGATCCATTGCAGCTGGCTTCACAATAATTAAATTAATTTATCACGGGGGCGGTATCAAGTCAGACTGGGGGCCGGCTCTTCATCACGAACCGATCACGGGCCGATCACGGACCAATCACGACCCAATCACGACCCAATCACGACCCTCGCGTTTCAAACTGTCTGAAATAAGATGCTCCATCTGTATGGGTGAAGGAATATGCTGTGGAGAGAGCTGCTGGGGTGGATGTGTTGGATTGAGTAATCCAGGTCTCAGTGAGAGCAAGGAAATCCAGAGACTGCAGGGAAGCGTAGCCAGAGATGAAGTCAGCCTTAGGAACAGCTGACTGGCAGTACCACAGGCCACCTGAAACTCGATGTTGGATCTCAGTGGAGCAGGTGGGATAGATGAGAGCAGGCTGGTTATATCGATTAGGAGATACACGGGGCCAGTGATAACTGCGAGTAGACACATGAACAGGAATGGAGAAAATACACATGATTGTAGCATGAGGGGCTAAAAAACAAAATAAAATAAAACACCAGCGATACTTAGCTCAATCAAAGTAGGATTTGCCTCCTCTTTGCCTCCCTCGTGATTCCCGCAGGACTCCAATGTATTTGTCAGTCTTCGTCTGTCTGACGCTGAAGCTGACGCTCCAGGAAATAGCTGGCTAAAATAGGCAGCTCCTCTATTTTATATTATATTTACATGTATAGAGACTTCTTGCAGATAGATTGTATATAGACTTCTTGCACTATTTTTTATTTGTGTATTTTATTATACAATTTGCATTGTTGGAGGAGCTCAGGTCAGGAGAATGTCATTGCCATTTCTACTCTGTAGCTTATGTGCATATGATAATAAAACCTTTGAATCTTTGAATCTTCTACCTGAGCAGGTGAGGCTAACAGCTGTGCCAGGTGAGCAGGTGTTTCTCTCTGAGGCTGAGCTACAGTCCAGGAGAGCAGACTCATGGCCTCCACACTGGAACTCTTTGGTCCACATTGGAGCCTCCCCTTCTCCATAGAGCGCCCCCTGAAGGACTGAAGGAGCCCCACAGCCCAGCTGCCTGCAGACCACCTGAGCATCCTGCTGGTCAAAGTCAGCCTCACACACTGAGGACCAGGACGGGTCAGAGTTCACCTCCAGTCTACCTGAGCACAGACTGGTCCCATTCACCAGCCTGACAGAGTCTGCAGAGGACAGAAGATAAAACTGAGGTAAAGAAACAATTACTGTTTTAATTGTTATTGTATTCTTTATATTTTATTTCAATTTTCTTATTTGTTATTCATTTAAAAATCTAAGAAAAAAGTCAAAAACACTGAAAAAAAGTAAAATGTTGAGAAATAAGTAAAAATTGAGTTAACCTGTTAAGCCCTGAGCCTGTTTTTCAGGTCTCAGGCTCGAAAATGACATTCCCAGAACAAATGACCATATCTTCCCTTCTAAAAGGGTTAAATTAATAATCTTTTTTCTCAAAGTAATGATAAACCTGTGAGTTGGATGTAGAAAAGTCATAATCAATATAGATGTTTTTTATTTTAAAGAAAATTCAGATTGAACATAGTAAAAAACTGTTAATTATAGTGTCTTATAGTGAAAACTACCCTTGGATGATGGGTTAGTAGACTAAAAGCTTTAGGAATCCAAAGTACAACATATAATAAGTACCCTGTATCAAGATTGATGCAAAACAAGTGAAATCTGACCTTTTTAGAGATATTTAGCAAATAAAACCCACTTTTGGGGTCATTTGGGTGGATTTTCCATATCTCTGGCCCCCCTTTGTCGATTTTGACTCAGCACTATCCGTGCTGAGTGTGCTGACTTTTCGTACAATGTCCCACTGTCTGGCTACCTGCATAAAGTCAAGTGCTCGGCGCAGTTGTCCTCTGTTTTCATTGAAACAGCTCCTTATATCCGTTAGCGCAGCTAGCTAGCACCAGATACTAACAACAACAACAACAACACGTAAGGTGTGCCTCGCTCGCGCCACACATACATACACCCTCCCGGTTCTCCCGATGGCCAGTCCGGGCCTGTCGGTGAGCGTGGAAGTGTGGTCTGCCACAAGCGGGCGGCAGGTGCGGGGCTGTCAGCATCAGCTTGTAGATGGTATTTTAAACTCGATGCGCTCTGAAACTACGGGGCGGCCGAGGACAAAAAATACACATGCGTTAATCGCGTTAAAATAATTAGTGGCGTTAATTTTTTTTTGCGTTAACGCGTTAACTTGACAGCCCTAATAAATACATGAAAAACAGACAGGACATGAAACGAATGTAAAACACGAGACAATGAAACCAGATCAGAAGCCACAGACTGAAAAACTCTCCTACATGACGTAAAAACAATACAAAACACTAGTAAGATAAAAACCCAAATTTAAAAGCACAAGTGTCACCTGGCCTGTAAATGCCAGGGAAAAGAAGTGGGTTTTTAAACGAGATTTAAAAACAGGCAGAGTTGGAGCAAGTCTAACCTGGAGGGGTAATTCGTTCCATAACTTTGGAGCTGCAACAGCAAAGGCTCTGTCTCCTCGCTGCTTTGAAATCATTTCAGAGGGACACAGACACATTGGATTAACCTATGGATTAACTTCAGCAGCGTTTTTATCGTTTTAATGCCATTGAAGACCACTTTTGACCAGACTACGACACAGGTAAGCCATGTTAGCATTTTTAGCTACCTAGCGCCACATGTTTTGATGTCTGTTTTTGTTTATAAAGTCGCGAGTTCGTATCATAGAGTGATAATGTATGTACCCATCGATTTTGTGTCACCTCACGATCAGATCGATGGGTTGGATGTGCAGAAAGGATAAATAATAAGGTTTTATGAGTGAGTTTTGGTGCAGTAAATCTGTTAGTATTTTTCGCTCGTTGCTAATTCAGAGGCTCAGCGTTAGCATTCTTTTGAAAAAAAAAAAATGATGAGTTAGATGAGTTTCTTCCCGTTACATGGATATAAAACATTCATAGTTTATTAACCTGTTACGCACGGCCCCCCCCGGTACCGGGCGGATAAACGCATCATTTGCAGGAAACAACGTCTAAGGAATCTTAATATTTAATAAACTATGAATGTTTTATATTCATGTAACGGGAAGAAACTCAGCTAACTGATCTTTTTTTTTTTTTTTTTTTTTAAAAACCCACAATGCTAACACTCAGCCTCTGAATTAGCCACGAGCGAAAAAATGTAACCTATCTCTGCACCTAAACTCACTCTAACTCCCTTATTACTTATCCTAGATGCACAGCAGCGACGTGCAGTCAGGGGAGGCAGTCAGGCAGAGCCTCACCTGTCATACTCCAATGTAACGGAAAAACAACAAAAGAAAAACTAAATAGTAATAATAATAAAATGTCTCCACTGATCTGTGTTGTAAGTGTGATTTATGTATGAATCCAATCGCTTTTTATAGTCAAAATCAGCAAATTTGCCGAGCTCTGCTACGGGAGCGATGAGAAGTGAGGCAGGGACGTGCTCTGCCTCTCGTAAGCCCACAGTAACTTGCTGGAGCACGGGCACTAATTTAGCGCGGGCACTTATTTTGTGAGCGCGCTCAAGCCAGTTACTGTGGGGTAAGGTGAGGCACAGATGAGCTCTGCCTCACCTCAGAATGCGTCACCCCACAGAAACTGGCTGGAAAGTGGGCCCTAAGCGCATGCCTGTTCCCATCTCACTGTAGGTCACATATGTAATGTTTGTAGATCCCTTTATTACATTTATCCTCGCCATCCATAGTCTCTAAATAACTTATTTCACGTATATATGATATTTAGGCTCGCTGGTCTCATCATATAACGGCAAAAAAGCACCAGGGGAGGCAGCCATAACCTCTGCCGCACTGAAGGGGGCGCACGTGAGCCCACAGGTTCTTGTTGCTACTGTTATTCTACGCAGAGGCGGTAGACGTAACAACAAACTAGACTTTTGAAACTACAGGAAGATAAGGAGGACTTTTACAAAAAAGTAATAGAGATTGTTGTCCAGAAGGATAGCATGGACTTCATCTTCAAGTCAAGGTAAGACCACATTTGTAATGAAAATGGGATCTTACTAAGAAAGAACAATCCAATATTTAGATTTTGGGTATCCTTTTGTTGAACGGTCTGTTTAAAATGAATCGAAGCATCAGACTAAAAAAGCTTTTGAAAATAACCGAATATTTCGATTAAGGTCAAAATATAATATTTGTAAATCTGAGTCAGTGAGTCAGTGCCTCACCAGCCATGAACCTCACCGCACGTCACTGATGCACAGCCAACCTCTCGTTTTGCATCAGCTGGAGACACAGAATCTGGGGGTGCCCACCTCAACACTCAGTGATAAACATTTGCGACGCTATAAACGAAAGCGTACATCATAACATGTGGAGCTAGGTAGCTAGAAACGCTAACATGGCTTACCTTGGTCAAAACTGGTCTTCAATGGCATTAAAAAGATAAAAAAACGATGCTGCAGTTAATCCATAGGTTCATCCAATGTGTCTGTGTCCTCTTTGAAATGATTTCTGATAATCCATAAGCAATAAAACTGCTTTTTCGTTTCCAAATGCCAGAGCTAGAGATAGGTCCATCTGCTGCAAATTTACATGCGCGCAGCCCCCACCTTTTCTCTTCACAATGTGTGTGTGTGGGGGCCTCCCCCTTTGATTATATTGGCTCTAACGGTCAAAAAGAGGTGTCAACCATCCAAATCGACCAAGGGGGGCCAGAGATATGGAAAAAAAAACATTTTCACCCAAATCACCTCAGAGGTGGGGTGGTTTTGGCTAAACCTCTCTAAAAAGGTCAAATGTCACTTGTTTTGCATCGATCTTGATACAGGGTACTTATTATATGTTGTACTTTCGATTCCTAAAGCTTTTAGTCTACTAACCCATCATCCAAGGGTAGTTTTCACTATCTGTAAAAAATAATTTTTGGACGGACACTATAATTTACAGTTTTTTACTATGTAAAATCTGAATTTTCTTTAAAATAAAAAACATCTATATTGATTCTGACACTTCTAAATCCAACTCACAGATGTAACCTTGCTTTGATAAAAGAAATTATTCATATAACCCTTTTAGAAGTTAAGTTGTAGTCATTTGTTTTGGGCATGTCATTTTCGAGCCTGAAACATGAAAAACAGGCTTGGTGCTTAACAGGTTAAATGAACATGCCCTCAGACACTGTTTCCTGCAAGATGTTGTGGGAGGGCCCCGGTACCGGGGTCTCTCGGGCTTAACAGGTTAAAGCAGCTTACCTGAACAGGCAAGAGTCAGGATGTCGTTAGAGGAACTTGATACTGCACATTCCCTCAGATCAGATCCAGACTGAACACATTCAGACAGGATCCACCACACAGATCTCTGTGAGGACTCCTTTCTCTCTCCCACAGAAACAGCAGAGCCACAGCCCAGATCTCTGCAGAGAACACCTGCTGTCTTCAGGGTCCTGAGAGAGTTAGAGCCCCCCACTGGTCTCCATTCTCCCTGATGTTCCACCTCCAGGTCTCCTGCACAGCGACTCTCTCCTCCCACCAGTCTGACCTCATCAGGCTCTGAAGAGAAACAAGAGAGTGATCAGAGAGAGAATAAAGTGAGTTTGATGAAATTAACCAATCACAGCTGCAGCTCCTCTATTTTATATTCTACTGTATGTACATGTATATCAAATTCAAATTGAGCTACAGTGTAGAAAAGTCAATGAAATTAATCTGATCTGAGCTCCTCCAACAATACAACATATATAACAAAATACAAATGTCAAATGTTGAGACAAAGTCAAATTCGGAGAAAGACATAAAATAAAAAAGGGTATATTTTGAGGAAGAAAATCAAATTCAAAAAGTTTTATTTCTATTTTCTTATTTGTATTTTTTTTTGTATTATTTACTTTTATTTATTGTATTATTTCTTTCCAACATTGTCATAAATTACCCCTGATTCTGATTGTTCTACATGTCTCCTTATTAAACAAGCATCTCTAACATGTGTGTGTGTTCGTGTGTATGTGTGTGTGTTGGAGTAATAATCACTTTCCACTTTGTCAGACTTGGAGCTGAATGTGTGTGTGATGTGTTTTAAAATTGGTGTCAGAGAGAGAGAGAGAGAGAGAGAGAGAGAGAGAGAGAGAGAGAGAGAGAGAGAGAGAGAGAGAGAGAGAGAGAGAGAGAGAGAGAGAGAGAGAGAGAGAGAGAGAGAGAGAGAGAGAGAGAGAGAGAGGTGATGATGTAATGTTTTGGATGGCTGCAGGATGGACTCACCTTGAGCGAGACTGAGCGAGCAGAGCAGGAGGAGAGGAATCATCTCAACAACCTGCACAGAAACAGAGAAGAAGAAGTGATATCGTTTATAAAAGGAGAAATATATCAACTCCTGATCGGTGTTGTGCAAACACAGGAAGAGAATTAAGTACTTTGACCGAATTCTGATATTCAAGCAAAACTTTAAAAGGTCAACTATTATGCAAAATCCACTTATTCATGTCTTTTCTACTTAAACATGTGTCCTTCTGTGTTAAGAGATTCTGAAAGTGTCAGGAACAAAAAACCCCTCTCTTTCTGTCCTGATCCATCTTTATAAAAACCTATCTGAAAATCAGCTGATCAGATGTTGGTCACAACTGACTGAAAGCACAAAAATTGAAATATTTGATACAATAAGTCAAAGGACAGACATAAGGGAAGCAGAGAATAAATGATAATTGACAAAAGACTAATTTAAAATATACATTTTCAACATATCTGCTCATTAAATTCCTCGTTGTAGTTATTAAAGCTTTACATCTGAGTAATTATCTCATTGTGATCGTTTGTCAGTGCTGTATTTTTTTGCATTTATGTAGATATGTTATACTCAGCCTGTCAGGGTTGGGAAAAATAGGACCCAAGTGCAGTTGAAAATAAAATTAAAAGGTCTGGTAACAAAGCGAAATTTATTTAAAAAAGCCGACGACAGGAAAAACAAGAAACTACTTAACATAAACAAAACCGGGGAGCATGACAGACAGGAACAAACTTACAGACGGGAACAGGCAGGTGACATGGACAGGAAGACAGGCAGGTATCATGGACATGAAGACGGGCAGGTATCATGGACATGAAAGACGACGATCAGACAAGGAGCCGAGGGCAAGACAAGACTAAATACACAGAAGGGTAATGACAGGACAAGACACAGCTGGGCAGGGGAGGAAGAAACACAAGGGCAACAGGGTGGACGGCCCGGGGACACGGCAGAAGGGCGGCAAAGTCCACGGCAGGGAAACTCAGGGGGCCGGGCACGAGGGCAAATGCAGCGGCTGGGAAAGTCAGGGGGTCGGAGACAGGGGCGAAGGCTGCGGCGGAGAATCTCAGGGGGCCGGGCAAGAAGGCGGCGACGGGACAGCTCCGGGGGACGGGAAGGAAGGTGGCGACGGGACAGCTCCGGAGGACGGGCAGGACAGCTCCGGAGGATGACGTACGCCACGATGGGACCCCTCCAGTGCCAGCAGGATCGCCGGAGCAGGAGTACTGCATCGGGAGTAGGAGCTGGTGGGACCCCCGGCAGGACAGGAACCGGTGTCGGCCGGACAGGAACCGGAGCCGCCGGGACAGGTGTAGACAGGACCCCAGACGGAACAAGCACTGGTGTCGACGGGACCCCCGACGAAACAGGACACGGTGTTGGCAGGACCCCAGGTGGAAAAGGTGTCGGCGGGACCTCCAACAGGACAGGACACTGAGTTTGCAGGACCCCCAGCGGAACCCCCAACGGAACAGGACATGGAGTTGGCAGGACCCCCGGCGGAACAGGTGTTGGCGGGACCCCCAATGGAACAGGACAAGAAGTTGTCAGGACCCCCGGCGAGACGGGTGTCTGCAGGACCCCCAACGGAACAGGACATGGGGTTGGCAGGACCCCCGGCAGAACAGTAGTCTGCGGGACCCCCAACGGGACAGGACATGGTGTTGGCAGGACCCACAGCAGAACCCCCAACGGAACAAGACATAGAGTTGGCAGGACCCCCGGCGGAATAGATGTTGGCAGGACCCCCAACGGGACAGGACATGGTGTTGGCAGGACCCCCGGCGGAATAGGTGTTGGCGGGACCCCCACCGGGACAGGACATGGTGTTGGCAGGACCCCCGACGGAGAAGTGACTTGAGTCAGCGGGGCCGCTGCCTGGAAACGGGGGGCCGGAGTGGGCCGGAACGCCAACAGGACACGGAGAGCTGGAGTGGGCCGGAACCATGACTGTTTGGGCTCGGGCCGGTAGTCTGGCCTTGTGTCTCTTAGACGCCTTTTGGAGGCTCCGTGGACCTTCTGGGGCCAGGCGGGATCCCAGGAAAGGGTTTGAGGCTTGTGGCTGGCACTCAGGGCTGCTTGTAAAAAGTCTTAGCCACTCAGGCAACAAGCTCCTAAGCTAGGGCTTGCTGGCAACCTCCATGCGTGCCTCGTTAAGGGCAGCCTCTTTGGCCCCTCTGGATGAGGCCCTCCTCCAGTCATTGAAAATACACTCCAGAATATATTTAAGCTCATAAAGCTCTTGGCTAAATGAAAAAACAGCTGGGTCCATATTGGTCTGATCGTACTGTCAGGTTTGGGGAAAATAGGACCCAAGTGCAGTCAAAAATACAAAAAAGGTCTGGTAACAAAAAGCGATCTTTATTAAAAAAAGCCGACGACAGGAAAAACAAGAAACTACTTAACATAAACAAAACCAGGGAGCATGACAGACAGGAACAAACCTACATACGGGAACAGGCAGGTGACATGGACAAGGAAGACGGGAAGGTATCATGGACAAGCATAGACGAGGCAGCGAACATGGACAAGAAAGATGGCGATCAGACAAGGAGCACAGGGGAAGACAAGACTAAATACACAGAAGGGTAATCACAGAACAAGACACAGCTGGGCAGGGGAGGCAGAAACACAAGGGCAACAGGGTGGACGGCCCGGGGACACGTCAGGATTTAATTGGATGTAAGTGGTCCCAAGAGTCACTTTTATCAATGGGAGTCTTATCGTTTAGTTTTATCACTGTGGGTACATTCCTGCCCCCAAAAAAGGTAACACACATGCAGATACAGAAGAAATGAAGCGCAAAAATGTGCAACAAGTAAACTTTTTACACAATTTAAGAGTAATCAATGCACGAATGGGTGAAAGAGACAGGTCCAAAAGTCACATCTTACCTTGTAAAGAGAAAAAAGAAACGAAATCCAGCTGCTCCTGTTGGGTTATCACTTGAAAACTTTTCCGAAAAAAGAGAGAGATCTCCAGACAGAAGTCCCCGATGTTTGAGACTCTCAGCGTGTTTCAGCTGCTCCTCTTCCTCCGCTCTGCAGCAAGTTCAAATCCACCGCAGATCCGATGTGTCCCCGACATAAGAGAGGACACCTCCCCCGAAAATACACCGCCCAGTGCGGGGAGAGAGAGAGAGATAGAGGGGGAGAGAGGGAAGGCCGGAGGAAGTGAGACTGGGGAAAGCCTGAGAGAGAGAGACTTAAAGAGAAAGGGAGGACATTAAAGGGGACCTATCATGCAAAATGCACATTTCACATGTATTTTATACATAAATATGTGTCCCCGGTGTGTCGGGGAACTCACAAAGTGTCAGAAAATAAAACCCTCTCTTTTCCTCCGTGCGCAAATCTCTAAAAACGGGGTCTACAACGGAGCTGAACGTCTCACGTTTCAGTCGACAAGAAAAGTCGTTGCTGTGCCTTTTTCACCAGGTTTGAGGTGTTGGAGGTCCATGTCAGATGGTTCGATATGCTGACTCCAAGGAACTTGAGGTCCTCCACGCTCTCCACTGATTCTCCATGTATGTGGACATACTACATACTGATATACACCTGAACATCAGCAGGAGAGGACTCTTTAAAGTAGAGACACTACATACTGATATACACCTGAACATCAGCAGGAGAGAACTCTTTAAAGTAGAGACACTACATACTGATATACATCTGAACATTAGCAGGAGAGGACTCTTTAAAGTAGAGACACTACATACTGATATACACCTGAACATCAGCAGGAGAGGACTCTTTAAAGTAGAGACACTACATACTGATATACACCTGAACATCAGCAGGAGAGAACTCTTTAAAGTAGAGACACTACATACTGATATACACCTGAACATCAGCAGGAGAGGACTCTTTAAAGTAGAGACACTACATACTGATATACACCTGAACATCAGCAGGAGAGGACTCTTTAAAGTAGAGACACTACATACTGATATACACCTGAACATCAGCAGGAGAGGACTCTTTAAAGTAGAGACACTACATACTGATGTACACCTGAACATCAGCAGGAGAGGACTCTTTAAAGTAGAGACACTACATACTGATATACACCTGAACATCAGCAGGAGAGGACTATTTAAAGTACACACATTACATACATTACAGTGTTGCTCGGATTGGAATGAAAATCGCTGTAACGAGAGATGAAGCAAGCCGGGTGAATAATCCATCGTCACATGCATGTAGCCCCGGGCATCGTGGAGATGTGACCTTGTACATTTCAAACACAGTGTATTTGAAATGTACAAGGTCACAAGCCCTGCATGCTCACGCCTAGGAAGCTGCAATTCTGTGCCTGACATCCCATCCCACTCGTGAATAAGTGTTGTAAATATGAAAGAGATTGCTTGAGGGCAATGTTAACCTCCTCAATGTATGTAGCAATGCACAAGTGTCCCAAGATGGACAATCTGTACACTCCGAATTCAACGGCCATTCAAAATAAAGCACATTTCTTCTTTTTGCTGCGGTTCTAGTCCCTGGCCACCCAGAGACCTCAATTTTGGTACACCCACTCCTCGTGTGGTGTAGAAAGACCACCTGCAATTTGGAAGCTCTCAAGGCCATATAAGCAGAGTTATTGCAGGAAATATTTTTTGGATTGCGCATCTTTCGGCCGCGGTTTCTGCCCCAGAGCAGCTAGGGCCCTCGGATTCAGGGCCGGGACTCACCCCGACGTCCAGTTTGAACGACCAAACGTTTGTAACGCTTGGCCACATTTAAAAAAATCCACTCAATATCCAACTTCAGAAGCCTCTTGCGGACGTCAAGTCTGAGAGGACCGTGAGATTTTTAGGGCATCTCTAGGAAACTTTTGTTTCGGAGGGCCTGCCGCGCTGACGTTTAAATATGTTTGTCGGCACTCGACGACGAGCGATCCTGCGCTGAAAATGAATGGTGATGAAAAATAAGGGTAATCCCATTGTTAAAGGGGACCTATCATGCAAAATGCACTTTTGTACGTCTTTTATACATGAATATGTGTCCCAGGTGTTCCAGGGAACTCACCAAGTGTCAGAAAACACAACCCTCTCTATTTTCCTCCATACCCAAATCTCTAAAAAAGGGGCTGCAACGGATCTGATAAAAACTGATCCAGATTTGAACACCGTCCTGACGTCAGGACGGTGGCGTTACGGCTATTGGGCCAACTCCACCAATCAGGAGGAGACAGCCACGGACATTGCCGTTCGAAAGCGCTGGAGACGCTGTAGTACATATGCCAGGCCTGTAGGTGGTGCTGTTCTCACAGAATCAGCCCTTGCAAAAACAGAGCTAAAAAATTTCAAATTGAGTGAAATCAGGCATGGCTAAAATGCATGATCTGTTTGGTATTTTGGAAAAAAAAAAGTATAAATATGCCTTATATAGGTATGGTCCTACACTATATTATTCAAATATAGCATGATAGGTCCACTTTAACTATTTGAAATGGACAACCTCCCGTGTGAGCCAAATAGCTTGAAATGATTGCTGCATTGGCAAGAATGGACCCTATTTTCCATAGTCCCAGATTTCAGGCTCCCAGCTCCACCCCAAAGCCAACTTCTTCCAGGAGCGTGATAGCTACTCGAAAACACCTGCAACCTGTTTGTGAGGTCTCTGAGGTTACGTCTTGTGATTTTGGAACAACTATCCCTTGAGGAAAATATAAAGTGGCCTTTATTGGTTGCCACGCAACAAATGTCAAATTGTACACCGGCAATACGTCTGCATTGAGCTGTCGGCATACGAGTGCATTTGCCAAAAGAAAACACCAAAAACAAGTCAAATCAAAGCGGGGACCCCGTGGCCTCGGAGTACACATGTCCACAAATAAACCACTTGAAACTGGAGATCGATTGATTGAATCAGTCCGGGAGTCCGCTCGAGGCAAACTTGACATCGACCCCCCCCAAAAGACCCGGCTAAGGCCGCTACCGCCCCCCCCCTCCGTAGAGACAGACCACCTGGCCGACTTTGGGGCCTATTGGGCAACTTGGGAA
>NW_022987603.1:95129-152629 GCF_902827165.1 Trematomus bernacchii
GTCGGAGAGGTAGGACTGGAGCCACCTGAGTGCAGTACCTTCGATACCGATATCCTGGAGTCGGGTGAGCAGGATGTTGTGGCTCACGGTTTCGAAGGCTACACTCAGGTCGAGGAGGATGAGGATGTTAAGGGAACCGGTGTCAGCAGAGGTGAGGAGGTCATTGAGGACTTTGATGAGTGCCGTTTCTGTGCTGGGGACGAAAACCAGACTGAAGGGGTTCAAAAAGGTGATTTGTTTGGAGATGGCGGTGGAGTTGTTTGGAGATGATGCGTTCTATTGTTTTTGAGAGAAAGGGGAGGTTGGAGATGGGGCGGTAATTACTGAGGGAGGAGGGATCCAGACCGGGTTTCTTGAGGATGGGAGTGACAGCAGCAGTTTTGAAGGCAGAGGGAACGGTTCCTTGGGACAGGGAGGAGTTGAAAAGGTTGACAAGGTAAGGGCAGAGGACAGGGAGGCAGGACTTCAGTAGAGGGGTGGGTAAGGGGTCAAGCGAGCAGGTTGTGGGGAGGAGGGCTCGGGAGGTCCAGGGAGATGGAGGGAGAAATTGTGGCGGTGGGTGTTGGGGGAGATGTTTGTGTGTGAGATGATGTGAGATAGGGAGAGATTAATGGCAGTGATTTTGTCAGAGAAAAACTGGAGGAATGAACTGCATAAGGTGGAAGTGGATGAAGAGAGGGTGTCAGCACGGGGTTTGAGGAGCTTGTTGACGGTGGAGAAGAGGGTCCTGGGGTTACGGGAGGGGTCGGTAAAGATGGTGGAGAGGTAAGCAGATTTTGCGGCAGTGAGGGCGTCTCTGTAGGTAGTAAGATGGAGTTTGTATGATTCATGGTGAACTGTGAGGGATGATTTCATGGTTAGGCGTTCAAGCTGGCGGCCGGTTTGCTTCAATTTACGGAGTGCAGGGGTGAACCAGGGTGAGGAGGTTTTGAAAGTGACGTTTTTCCTTTTGAGGGGGGCCAGGCTGTTGAGGGAGGCGAGTAGGGTGGAATTAAGTTGTTCATCGGGTGAGCTGAGGTTCGAGTCCAGGGGGAGAGTAGAGGATAGCAGGTCGGAGAGGTGCTGGGGATCGACAGAGCGTAAATTACGGAAGATGATGTTCCTGGGTGGGGGGGGGGGTGGCGGACGGGGGAGGCGATGGTGAACTGTATGAGTTTGTGGTCAGAGAGGGGAAAGGGGCAGGGGTGGAGGTCGAGTACTGGGAGGTTGGTGGAGCAGACAAGGTCAAGGATGTGTCCTTTATCATGGGTGGGGAAGGTGACATGTTGGGTAAATGAGAAATTGTCCAGAAGGGAGGAGAATTCAGAAGCGAGTTTGCAGGTGGGGGAGTCCATGTGGATGTTGAGGTCGTCGAGGAGTAACATACGTGGGGAGAGGGATGAAGCAATGGTGAGGAGTTCAGTGAGATCAGAGAGGAAGGAGGGGTGTGGTTTGGGGGGGCGGTAAATGAGGATAACTGTCAGTGAGGGAGTGGTTTTGAAGGCGAGGAATTCGAAGGATGATACTGAGGGGAGGGTGAGTTCTGTAGTCCGGATGTTCTGGTTGTAAATGACAGCCAGCCCACCACCACGGCGTGAGGGGCGGGGTTTAGTGATGTAATTAAAACCAGGGGGGGATGTTTGATTGAGGGAGAAGAAGTCATTGGGTTGTTGCCAGGTTTCAGTGAGCAGAAGGAAGTCGATGGATTTGTCCAGAATTATTTCGTGGAGGATGTGGGCTTTATTGTTGGGTGACCGGATATTGAGGAGGGCAAGATTAGTCAAGTGGGGGGTTGGAGGGGTGGTGGCAGGCTGGATAGGTATGAGGTGTGTGTGTGTGTGTGTGTGTGTGTGTGTGTGTGTGTGTGTGTGTGTGTGTGTGTGTGTGTGTGTGTGTGTGTGTGTGTGTGTGTGTGTAGGTCCCAGACTGACAGCCACTCAGTGTGTGAATGGGATGGCTGCAGGACTCTATGAGGAACTGTCCACCTGCATCGTCTCTCTGATCAACATGAGAGGACCAGTGCCCTCAATACTGTAAACACACCAGGGCAATTAGCAGTGTATAACATGCATACTGTACTGTGTGTGTGTGTGTGTGTTTTTAAAGAAGTGTTATTTCACAACAGTATTGTTTCAGTCTTTTCGAGAGTACTCTTTAAAGTAGAGACACACACACACACACGCTCTGTGTCTCAGGAAAACAAAAAGCTTTATCTTCTGTGTGTGTGTGTGTGTGTGTGTGTGTGTGTGTGTGTGTGTATGATGTCAGGGTGTTGACAGGTTTATTTATATGAATCTGAACATAAAGCACTTTCCTCCCACCGTGGCGCCTGTTTCCCTGGAGAGTGTTTAAAGAGGTATTGCATCAAACACTTAACCAAAAAACCCTAAAAATCAAGCCCCCGGACCCCCAGAGGAACTGAAGACCCCCCCTCACTTAACACATTTTCATATGGATAAGATACAAAAATGTTATATAGTGACCTGTATCCATAAGGCTCTATTTGGGTAGCAGATTGTTCGATTATAGAGACTTACATATATATTTGTATTATGTACAATTGTGGCAACGCCCCTTGTTTCTTTTATATCTGAATATGAGTCACAGAGATGTAGAAATGATATAAAACGTATACATCTCTTTCTGATCATCGTACATCATTTAATTAGAATTTAAGAACAGATCTCAGGTTAGTAGTTAATCGTCTCGTGTGCATCAGTAACAGCAGATTGAGTCAGTGCTGCCCCCTAGTGGCTGAGTCTTCACATTACAACGGCACTAAACCCACCCAAAATAATACATGATAAAAATGCTTTAAAATATTAAATAGGAATTGAAAAAAATAAGTGTTTGACAAAAACAACAAAATATTGAATAGCAAAGTACCTGCTATGGTTCTTACCTGTCTTGTCCTTTTGGTGGATTTTTTTATACATTTACAAATATGTTAATTAACAAGTGTTATTGTTTGTTTCCTATCTTTTTGGCTTCTGTAAAATAATAATTTTTTATAATTTGTTTTAATTATTATTCATGATTTTATAACTGTTATTATTTAATAGTGTGCACTCATTGTTGTTGTTGTTGCAGCACCAGAACAAAGTAACACTGTGAAGAGACAGAAGCAATACTTTATTAAAAAAATATACACAAAGGGAACCAGGAGGAGAACGTCTTCACTGCATGTCAACGGTCAGCAGTCCTTTCAATTGAGATTTGAGAGACGTAGCGAGTGTGTGTTCGGGTCAGACGTAGAGAGTGTGTGTTCGGGTCAGACGCAGAGAGTGTGTGTTCGGGTCAGACGCAGAGAGTGTGTGTTCGGGTCAGACGCAGAGAGTGTGTGTTCGGGTCAGACGTAGAGAGTGTGTGTTCAGTGAGACGTAGAGAGTGTGTGTTCGGGTCAGACGTAGAGAGTGTGTGTTCAGTGAGACGTAGAGAGTGTGTGTTCGGGTCAGACGTAGAGAGTGTGTGTTCAGTGAGACGTAGAGAGTGTGTGTTCGGGTCAGACGTAGAGAGTGTGTGTTCAGTGAGACGTAGAGAGTGTGTGTTCAGTGAGACGTAGAGAGTGTGTGTTCGGGTCAGACGTAGAGAGTGTGTGTTCAGTGAGACGTAGAGAGTGTGTGTTCAGATCAGACGTAGAGAGTGTGTGTTCTGATCAGACGTAGAGAGTGTGTGTTCAGATCAGATGTAGAGAGTGTGTGTTCGGGTCAGACGTAGAGAGTGTGTGTTCAGTGAGACGTAGAGAGTGTGTGTTCAGTGAGACGTAGAGAGTGTGTGTTCGGGTCAGACGTAGAGAGTGTGTGTTCAGTGAGACGTAGAGAGTGTGTGTTCGGGTCAGACGTAGAGAGTGTGTGTTCGGGTCAGACGTAGAGAGTGTGTGTTCGGGTCAGACGTAGAGAGTGTGTGTTCTGATCAGAACGTCACCACTTTGGTTTGTTTGGGTTTGCTTTTCTTCACGGGAACATGAACGTCCTCGTGGTCTGCGCTCATGTTGTTCGACAGCCAGGGAAGTGTCAGCGAGTTACCTGAGATAAAAACAAATATATATAAATAAAAGACATGGTGGAGGAAGACGTGTTCAAATCCGTTAAGACACTTTATTTAAATAGATATTTTCTACAGTTGATATGTATATATTTACAGTTACATGTGTAAGGCCTGAAATGTGTTGGTAATGGTTAATAATTGTCTGTACTTGACCACAGTCACCCTAACTTCATCTGATTCTTTGTAAGCGATCACAGTCAGAGACAGACGCAGAGACTCACTTGTGGCCTGGTGCTCCGGACAGTCCTTCTGAAAATGTTCCACTGAGCCACAAACCCGACAGCTCCCTCCTGCAGAAACACACACTCATTTAAACATCTTTGTAATATAATAAACTCATATATAATGTGATGAATGTTGTGTCTGTACCTTGTGCATAAAGTCCTTTCGGATTATCAGGACAGCCACGTGACAGGTGGCCCGTTTTCCCACAGATGAAGCACTTAGCGTACGGGTGCTCTCCTGGAGAATGAAGACATACATGTTGTTCACGAGGTGCAGGAATGAGTCTGTCTCACTTTGACCTTTTTCACATCATTATTTTTTTCCCACATATTTTGCATATTTTTTTTTCTTTTCTCTCATTATTTGAATTTTCCACTGTTTTTGACTTTTTCCCTCAGATTTTAAATTTGTTTTCTCAGATTTGAACTTTTTCCTTATAATTTAACCTTTTTCTCAGATTTAGATTTTTTTTTTCATAATTTGAATTCTCCACAGTTTTTGACTTTTTTCTCATAATTTGACTTTTTTCTCATAATTTGACTTTTTCCTCAGATTTAAATTTGTTTTCTCAGATTTGAACTTTTTCTCATAATATAACCTTTTTCTCAGATTTTGACATTTTTCTCAGAATTTTCCACAGTTTTTGACTTTTTATCTCAGAATTTAGATTTTTTTCATCAGAATTTCGAAAATGGAGAAATCCCATAGAACCAGGGGAGATGCTGCCTTCAGGGTCCCACACAGAAACACACCACCTCTTCATTAATCTACTGTGAGTCTCAGCGTGTCCTCACCCAGCGCCGGGTCTACTTTAGCTCGGCACTTGGTGACCTCGTGCTCCGTGGAGCCGCAGCGGTAACAGATGCCTCGACCCATCTCCTCGTCTTGCTCCGCCTCCGGACAATCGGCCAATCCGTGACCAGGTTTCCTGCAGTTAAAGCACAGCTGCAGGAGGGAGGAAGCAATGAGTAAAATATCAGAGCCTTAAACCAGGAGTACATCAGAGAAGCACTCATTTATTAAAGGAGAGGTGTCATGTTTTTCCGGTTATTACCCGTCCCCTTGTGTTATGAAGGTTTGTATGCATGTACACGGTCTGCAGAGTCAAAACCCTCAAAGTACACCCTGTAGCGAGTAAAACTCTAACACAGAAAATACCTCCCCAAAACGCCTCGTTGGAGATACGTCATTGTCCATTTGATTCTTCCATTTCGTTCCGGGTACGGCATGACATCATGCCGTACCCGGAACGAAATGGACCAATCCGTGGAGCCGTTGCGTTACGTCCGTGGAGCCGTTACGTTAAGCCCCCGCTGATTGGTCCAAATTGACCAATCCATGGACTTCCTCACACACACATCTGTGTGCAGGGAGCAGGCAGCTCAGCTGATTTCTCCTCCCTGGCTGCAGGCTGATAACAGACAGTTGGGATCGCGGCGAAATTCTCTCTGCAGACCCATTCTCTCTGCAGACCCATTCTCTCTGCAGACCCATTCTCTCTGCAGACCCATTCTCTCCGCAGACCCATTCTCTCCGCAGACCCATTCTCTCCGCAGACCCATTCTCTCCGCAGACCCATTCTCTCCGCAGACCCATTCTCTCTGAGGACCCATTCTCTCTGCAGACCCATCCTCTCTGCAGACCCATTCTCTCTGCAGACCCATCCTCTCTGCAGACCCATCCTCTCTGCAGACCCATTCTCACAGCCTTTATCAACCTTTTTCTTACTCAATATCAAGCCACACTTATTGTTTTTACTTCGGCTGTGACTTTGTGTGTGCTCAGGATGAGTTTGGCTGTGTTTCGCTATGTATCCTAAACAAGGAAACAACACCTCCAGGGAGCTCAGCGCGATTCACAACGTCCCGACCAATCAGAGCACACTGTGCTCACAGGTGCGGCTTTCACACCAGCGCTTTTCCCTTTCTAGCTCCTAGCTAGAGCTTTTCTGGTTCAGCTCCGGTTTCCCTTTTCAGCTCCCGCTCTGTTCACACCGCCCAGAGCTGCCGCTGCTGCGTCATGACGTCACAGTTTACATCGCTGATTTTCTCCCCAACGGAGCTCACCTCACAACAACAACGGGCCGGGGACTGCGTCGGGTCGATGATCGTGTTGCTTTTAATCATACGAAGCCAGATTAAATTAAATAACGACTTCTCCAACCTTATACTTTTCTCCAGAGTGCCGTGGTTCATTGTTTATTAATGTGTTTCATTTACCGACCGCTGCAGTGCTGGCTGCTCTTCAACGGGAGTGTATTCTCCCGTTAGCTCCGGGTTAGCTCACACGGCTCTAAAGTATTCACTGTCTGACTGTCACACAAGCAGCTGATACATATCCCCAGTTCCCCTTAAGTGAATGTGTGTCAGTCTGAATTGACGCTGTTTGGCATCACAACGCTGTTATGAAAGTTTCTCTGGTATAACATGGGTGATGTTAGCATAGCAACCGAAGCTAAACTGACTACTTGCTAAGCAGTTTTCTACAGGCACTTTTTACCGGCGTATTTTTCATTATGATTCTACTTGTGATAGTCGGACATGACAACCTGTGCAGCCCATGTATTGATTCCATCCGATAGCTGCTATAATAACAAAGAAAACGTCTGCCTGCTCTCCACAATGATCAATAACAGCGAACGGATGGTCAAAGTAAGGTTTCCTGCACGCCTCGACGTAAGAGACGCCGCGTCATAGCTCCAAAGCTCTTGCCTCTGGACTGACAATTTTTTGGAGCTGGAAGTGAACCGCATTCCGGAGCTAAGACGCGCCACCGCTGCGGTGTGAACAGGAAAAACCGGCGCTTTTCCAGCTCCGAGCAGGAGCTGGAAAAGCGCCGGTGTGAAAGGGGCAAGGGAGGGTGGGGGCTGGAGCTATTGGAGCTACAACGAGCCGTTAAAGGCAGAGAGTGAAATTCAGTGAATACACGTAGTTTACAGAGATGCTGTTTGAGAAACCAATGTGAGTTTGGAGAGATGCTGTTTGAGAAACCAATGTGAGTTTGGAGAGATGCTGTATGAGAAACCAATGTGAGTTTGGAGAGATGCTGTATGAGAAACCAATGTGAGTTTGGAGAGATGCTGTTTGAGAAACCAATGTGAGTTTGGAGAGATGCTGTTTGAGAAACCAATGTGAGTTTGGAGAGATGCTGTATGAGAAACCAATGTGAGTTTGGAGAGATGCTGTTTGAGAAACCAATGTGAGTTTGGAGAGATGCTGTTTGAGAAACCAATGTGAGTTTGGAGAGATGCTGTTTGAGAAACCAATGTGAGTTTGGAGAGATGCTGTATGAGAAACCAATGTGAGTTTGGAGAGATGCTGTTTGAGAAACCAATGTGAGTTTGGAAAATTGCACAATATAAATCTATTCTAGTAGACCTCAACAATGGAATTATGATCAGTGGAAATGGCCATGACACCTCTCCTTTAAGCCACAACAATACAATGCTTTTCAGATTTGGACTTTTTTTTCTCAGAATTTGACAATTTTTCCCCAGAGTTTCCCCAAAAAGCAGCTTCAAAGACACGAGTAGAATCCCAACGTCTGAGATAAAGTGAGGATTTTCTCACCATGGTGCTCCTCTTGTCGTCCTGCCTCTTCACCCTCCGGTCCTCTCTCCTTCTGTCTTTATTCAGCGCCGTCGCCACCTCCTCTCTGATCTCCTGCATCTCATCTCTCCCTCCCATTCTCCCCCCTCTCTCTCCCATCCTGCCCCCTCTCTCCCCCATCCTCCCCCCTCTCTCCCCCAGTCCCCCTCCTCTCCCCATCCCAGGAAGAGGCTGTCCGCTCTGCTGCAGATACTCCAGGAAGCCGTTCACATCTTCGCTTTCGTACTCTTTCTTCGGACGATTCGGCTTCTTCACGGCCGATCCTAAAGGCAGGATGGTGCCATATTTAATGCTGCCTGGGAGACCCTCTTTCCATCCTCCTCCTGACTAGAATGAACTACAGGCTCACTCCTACGGAGTCGTACGAGCTCGCCTACGTCTCTCCTCTTCCTCCTCCTCCTCCTCCTTCTCTTCCTCCTCCTTCTCCTCCTCTTCCTCTTCCTCCTCTTCCTCCTCCTCCTTCCCTCAGCTGACTCCAGGGAGTCGCTTCTGATGGTTTGTGTTTGTGGACGTTATTCGCTCTCGCCCACCTCGTCATGACTGCAGCTTCTGTCTGAAGAGAAAAAGGTAGATTTTAGATGGAAAAATGGACATAATAATGTTCATAAACTAAAAGGAATCGTTGACAAAAAAGGCCATGTCACAATTACTCAGGCAAACATAATTGTCATCCACAAAATTACCCGGAAAAAAACATCAACATTAAATATTTAAAACGGCACGGAAACACAGAGATAAGAAGATATGAGATAAGTTCAAGGTTCAAGGTTCAAGGTTCTTTATTGTCAATCTGACATAGCTACAGAGTAATTATGTAGTTGAAAATCTTATGTCACTTATGTTCAAAAGTCTAATTAAGATTGAGCAATAAAACCACACGTGTCACTAGGACAATCACACGTTAAAAGCTAGTCTAAAAAGGTGACTGACATTTTAACGGAGAAAGTCAAGTAAAAGTGGTTCAAAACTGACTCAAACAAGACTTTTGGTGGAGAAGCGGGTCTCAAGAGAAAACACAACACGCACTACAAATAATGTAAAGCAAAGAAGAGAACAACAAGTCAACTAAATACTAGGGATGGGTAACGTGGAGAAAATAAATATTGGAAGAAGAAGAAGAATGGGAGGGATGAACCCCTCTGTAATGGTCTCACATGCAGAGCACACAGTGACATGTGTCCTCTGCATTTAACCCATCCTAGCACCAGGAGTCTAGCACCAGGAGCAGTGGGCAGCTATTGTACAGCGTCCAGGGAGCAATGGGAGTGGGGGGAAGGGGGATGTCCGGTGCCTTGCTCAAGGGCACCACGGCAGGGCAGGAGGTGAACTGGGACCTCTCCAAGTAGCAGTCCACACTCCATATTTAGGTCTGTTCAGGGACTTGAACCGGCGACCCTACAGCTCACAGTCCAAGCCCCTACCGACTGAGCCAGTGCCGGTGGCTAAACTAAATACTAGGGATGGGTAACATGGAGAAAATAAATATGATGACCTTTCTGATCAAATACCTCAATATAGATATTGAGGAACATATTGTAGGGTTCAGGTTTGGTGCGTAATATTATGATCAGTTTAAACCAGCCTCCAGCAGGAACTCAGTTATATCAATCCAGAAACATCCGATACAATATCAAATATTTTGCTGCACAATCAATGTGGTTTTGATTGCTGGGCTTTTACTTGGAGTGGAGGATTTTCACAATGTGGTTTTAGTACATTTTGTCCGGCAGTGGCTCAGTCAGTAGGGGCTTGGACTGTGAGCCGTAGGGTCGCCGGTTCAAGTCCCCGAACAGACCTAAATATGGAGTGTGGACTGCTACTTGGAGAGGTCCCAGTTCACCTCCTGGGCCCTGCCGTGGTGCCCTTGAGCAAGGCACCGGACACCCTCTCCCCCACTCCTCCTAGTGCTAGACTCCTGGTGCTAGGATGGGTTAAATGCAGAGAACACATGTCACTGTGTGTGCTCTGCATGTGAGACCATTACAGAGGGGTTCATCCCTCCCATTCTATTCTAGTACCAATACTTTATAGTAAGATTCAGTAGCTTGAAGCACAAAATAAGAAACACTAAATTCAGGAATAATACACACCTTCTAGACAAGGCACACTTTCTAGTTTTTATCTTATATGTTTGTTTGTATAGTTTCTTAATATTTAACTGTGCAAATGCCTGTCAAACTGTATATATGACAATACAAATAATACATAAAAAATACCTTGAAACGTGTCAAACCTTCCTGAACATGTCTGCAGTTTTTAGATTTAATTGCAATTTGAACCGAGTAGTAAATAAAAATATCTACGACAAATAACTTTGTTGTTTTTCTAATGAAACGTCTGTTAGCATGTTAGCAAAAACATAGCATTATCTTAGTTTTTAACGAATAACAGCACTTTCTGAGCTATTGAGTTAACCCAACATGTAAAGATAGTTTAACGTAACGTTTTACAACGGCACGAATCGTTTACATAATGTAAATAAAGGCTAAAAACAACATTACCTTCAGAGGTTTTCAGCCCATGTGTTTTCTTTTTTAACCCGGAAGTGACTGTCTCTACTTCTTCTTCTTCTACGTTGATAATTGAGGTATCGCAAACGACCGAAACACTGCACCACGCCACCTGCTGGACCGGAGGCAGATGACAAAATGGTGAAAAATATAATATATCACCAAAGTGGTGACGTTCTGATCCGAACATACACACACTCTACGTCTGATCCGAACACACACTCTCTACGTCTGATCCGAACATACACTCTCTACTTCTGAAATATTTTTGCAAAGAAATGTCAGTCTATCAAATGACTTTTAAGTTCAATTCAATCAATCAGTCAAAGTTTATTCATAAAGCCCAATATCATTAATTCGGCAAATCTCTCAGGGGGTTTTACAGTGTGTACAGAATACGACACACACTGTTATCATATTTAAAAAATGGTAGAGTAAAATATATAATTTACAGTTATTGCTAAATCAATACATTGCAAGGCGTTTCTTTGATTCCATTTAGACAATTGAAGTTGCTCAAATCAATATTTTAATTTCAACCATAACAAACGTAGGCCTATCTACTCAAAGTATTGTATGCTAAACATACTTGTATCGTTTTTTTTATACAAGCAACCCTTTAATGACATATCTGCTAATTCTATTAATTGTATGTATTGCTGGGTATTTTAATTGATCTTATTCTATCAACTTGAATACATCTGAATAAATAGAGAGGAGTAAAAACTCTGATAGCAGGAGGTTCAGATCCACATGGAGATCTCAGCTGATTTCAATTAACGTGCTAACGAGGCAGAGTTAGTATCAGATGTGTGTGTGAGAGAGTGTGTGTGTGTGACACCTCTGACAACATGCTGCATCTCATCCTCGCTGCACTGCTTTTCGTCCAGTCCTCTAAAGATGGTAGGAAATTGAAATATTGAAATGCACTTTAAAGCAAAACATGAATTGACTACTTTATTTCTTGTTGTTTTAGTCGCCTCCAGTCCTTTACGTGAGGCTAACAATGGTACGTTTGTATTCAAATTAAGTCTAGCTGCATCAATAAGTCACACTTTTCCAGATGTGTGCTTTTTAATTTAATTTGAATGCATTTAAATGTGTTTTTACAGTGACTCAGGAGGACTTGAAAACCAAAGTGCTGCATTACATGGAGTCTAACCCCGAGACTTTAGAAGGTCAGTGTTTTGTCTGCATTTAATATTCACTGCTTTAACAAACAAGGGAAGTCTGTCTTAACTTTTTATTTTTCTAAATGTTGACAGAGCTGATGACCAATGACTATGCCGTGGTGGAGGGAGACATGGTGTTGTTGGTGAGAGAAACATGTCAATTCAACTTACTATTGCTAAAGTTTTAACTTGTAACTCTTAGGTTTTATTGCTCAAAGCTGAAGGATGTGTTCGTGACATATTTAAAAAGAAATAGTCAAAATTAAAGCAGCAATAGACAACATGTCCTGACTTTGAGCTCCGAACACCTTTGAAACTACATTACCCATCATGCAACTCCATGATTTTTGTCCATATGTTAAACAATTGGTGTTTTTCTATCAACAAAAAGTGAAATGATGCCTACATGCATCAACAGATATGAAAGGCAGCAAAACCACTATATAGATTATTTTTAAAATTTACATAAAATAATACTCAGAACGACCTCAAAAGAACCAAAACGGCTTGAAAGTTACGCAAAGAGACTCGCAACTATGGAAAACAACCAGTATGAGATAAAAGATGACCAAATAAAGACTAAAAGGAGACACAAAACCACGACAAGAGAACTATAATTTACTACAAGTAGACGTCAAATGACTACAAAGACACTCAAAATGACTACAAATAGACACCAAATGGATACAAAATGAATACAAAGACTCAAAATGACTACAAATGGATACAGAATGACTACAAATGGACTCGAAATCAAAATGGATACAGAATGACTACAAATGGACTCAAAATCAAAATGGATACAGAATGACTACAAATGGACTCAAATGACTACAAAGACTCAAAATGACTACAAATTGGTACAAAATGACGTGTGTCTCGATGATATGCTTACAAGACAGAAGCTCAAATTGTAGATGTATGGTAAGTGTGTGTGTGTGTGTCTTTGTTCCACCTGATAAAGTGTGTGTTATTTGACCTTCAGAACGACAGGAACGCAGTGGAGAGCGTTTGGCCGAGCGGAGAGATCCCGTTCACCATCAGCCCGGAGTTAGGTGGGTTCAGATCAGTTCTACTTTCAGAATATTTATAACATTTTATTTCACTGTTGTGTTTCTGCAGAAAGTCAAAAGAAGGTCATCCTCTCTGCGATGGCGATGGTGTCCGAACACACGTGTGTGTCGTTCCACAGACGAACCTCCGAGAGAAACTACCTGACCTTCTTGAAAAGCAAAGGGTGAGGAGCGCATTATTATTATTATTATTATTATTATTATTATTATTATTATTATTATTATTATTTTATACTGCATAATGGATTTAGTGCTGCCGCTGTTACATTCTTTCATTATTTATGTTTTCTCTTAGTTCACAAGCAATCTGAGTTGGAAGAAGTACTCAGATCTAGTAGAATTGTTAATACTTTTACTCAAGTACAAGATCTGAGTACTTCTACTTTTACTCAAGTACAAGATCTGAGTACTTTTACTCAAGTACAAGATCTGAGTACTTCTACTTTTACTCAAGTACAAGATCTGAGTACTTCTACTTTTACTCAAGAACAAGATCTGAGTACTTCTACTTTTACTCTTACTCAAGTACTAGATCTGAATACTTCTACTTTTACTCAAGTACTTCTACCACCTTTGTTTGTAAATAAACTTGCCTTAAGGTTTTGAATGCATGTTGTGTAGTTCTAGTAGTAACTGAAGTAGTTGTACTGCAGTAATTGAATACTTCTTGTAGTTGTGCTTCGTACGTGGGCTTAATCGGCGGAGTGCAGCCGGTGTACGTGGGGATGCAGTGCATGGTGGGAAACATTGTGCATGAGATCCTGCACGCTCTGGGTTTCCATCACGAACACACGAGGAGCGACCGCGACCAATACATCACCGTCCTGCAGGACAACATCATTGAAGGTAACCCTGTGTACTAATATACAAATATACAAATACTCTGCACTTGTTACAGTCTGTGTCTGTATTTATTATAATTGATTTCAGCATGACTTGGCAGAATATTTAGCTCACCTTAGCTTTGTGTTTTTATATATTTCTTAATTACATTTAACTCGCATAACCTCTTGCTTTAAATGTATATATTATTTATTGAACTCTCCATAACTCAGGTATTTATTTATATTTATCGAACCCACTTTAATTATAGACTTATTTGTAATTCATTTAACTCTCCTTAATTAATTATTTATTCATTTATAAAAAGGAAATGCATTTAAATTACCTTTTTTCTTTTCACTATAACTCTGAAATGTGTGTAATTATTTTTACTTTTATTTGCATAATAACGTATAAAACATGTCTTATTTCTGTGATGAAGTGGCGTTATTGTGTTTCAGGGAAGGAGAGAAACTTCAAAAAGCAAAACGGAGAAACGTTCGGCCTGGGGTACGACGCTGCGTCCATCATGCACTACGGACGGTAACCTTTAGATATTCAGATCAATATCCTACATTATATTAAATAACATAAAACAACAGAACATTAACAGGCAATTACAAATATATTTTAAAAGTAAGCATTAGACAAAATAAATAAGTAACATTAATTTGTAATCTTTCCAGTGACTACTAAGTTATTATTAATAAAACAATTATTTAGGTGCATTTTCCTGATTTTAAATGCAGTTTACCCAAGTCCCATTCTCAGTGGGAAGCGAGTTGTAGTGTAGTTTCTGTACGGTTGTAGTGTATGTACTTTTACTGTAGTAACGAGTACTTCCAGTGTAGTGTCGTGTACTTTTACTGTAGTAACGAGTACTTCCTGTGTGTACAGTGGGTTTTTCTCAAATAACGGCCTGCCCACCATCGTCTCTAAAGAGGAAGTGATGAACATGGGTCAAAGACAGAAGATGACGGACAGCGACGTGCAGAAAGTCCGACTCCTCTACATCTGCGGTACTCTTTAAAAAAAAGTTTATAGAGTGGTTCAGAAATGAGTCCTAAAACCCTGACATGACTCAGCATTTTAGCACTTCCTGTCCCCTGTTCTGAATGTCAATGGTTATAAACTTAGGTAAAATAATTTGCAGTTTTACGACTCTAATCTAAGTAGCCTCACACGGGGCAGCAACTTTTCTGTGGACGTGCTGCAGTTCCTTTATAGCCCAACATTAGCCACCTTTAGCTTAGCGGTGGTGAAGTCATGTGACCGTGCTGTAGTTCCTTTATAGCCCAACATTAGCCACCTTTAGCTTAGCGGTGGTGAAGTCATGTGACCGTGCTGTAGTTCCTTTATAGCCCAACATTAGCCACCTTTAGCTTAGCGGTGGTGACGTGAAGTCTTGTGACCGTGCTGTAGTTCCTTTATAGCCCAACATTAGCCACCTTTAGCTTAGCGGTGGTGACGTGAAGTCTTGTGACCGTGCTGTAGTTCCTTTATAGCCCAACATTAGCCGCCTTTAGTTTAGCGGTGAAGTCATGTGACCGTGCTGTAGTTCCTTTATAGCCCAACATTAGCCACCTTTAGCTTAGCGGTGGTGAAGTCATGTGACCGTGCTGTAGTTCCTTTATAGCCCAACATTAGCCACCTTTAGCTTAGCGGTGGTGAAGTCATGTGACCCTGCTGTAGTTCCTTTTATAGCCCAACATTAGCCACCTTTAGCTTAGCGGTGGTGACGTGAAGTCATGTGACCGTGCTGTAGTTCCTTTATAGCCCAACATTAGCCATCTTTAGCTTAGCGGTGGTGAAGTCATGTGACCGTGCTGTCGTTCCTTTTATAGCCCAACATTAGCCACCTTTAGCTTAGCGGTGGTGACGTGAAGTCATGTGACCGTGCTGTAGTTCCTTTTATAGCCCAACATTAGCCACCTTTAGCTTAGCGGTGGTGACTTGAAGTCATGTGACCGTGCTGTAGTTCCTTTGTAGCCCAACATTAGCCGCCTTTAGCTTAGCGGTGGTGAAGTCATGTGACCGTGCTGTATTTCCTTTATAGCCCAACATTAGCCACCTTTAGCTTAGCGGTGGTGACGTGAAGTCTTGTGACCGTGCTGTAGTTCCTTTATAGCCCAACATTAGCCACCTTTAGCTTAGCGGTGGTGACGTGAAGTCTTGTGACCGTGCTGTAGTTCCTTTATAGCCCAACATTAGCCGCCTTTAGTTTAGCGGTGAAGTCATGTGACCGTGCTGTAGTTCCTTTATAGCCCAACATTAGCCACCTTTAGCTTAGCGGTGGTGAAGTCATGTGACCGTGCTGTAGTTCCTTTTATAGCCCAACATTAGCCACCTTTAGCTTAGCGGTGGTGACGTGAAGTCATGTGACCGTGCTGTAGTTCCTTTATAGCCCAACATTAGCCACCTTTAGCTTAGCGGTGGTGACGTGAAGTCATGTGACCGTGCTGTAGTTCCTTTATAGCCCAACATTAGCTTTTTACTTCAGAAATCATAAAGTGCTGTTAATATGGTTATCCTGCTGAACTTAACGTGTAACGGACCGTCTCCACAGCAGCGTTAAAAAAATCTTGGAGGTGGGCGTATCTGAGGCTTGGGGATTTTTTTGCGATCAACCAATCACATGAATCTCCCGCCCGCGACATACGAAGCCAAAAAGCCCGAAGTAAACTGGATATAAACTCCCCAAAACAGGCGAAAACATACCACTGTCTCTGCCACCTCCCTCCATGCCTGGCTCCTCCGGTTTATATCCCGGTAGGTCTGGTCATAAAGCACCGGGTGATTGATTCGCTACCGCTAATTTCTCCTCCATGTTTTGGAATATGAGGAAATGACCTGCGGTATGTCTCTCCCAGCATACACGCCGTTTGATTGGCTAGAGCTTGAACTGCCAGATTTGCGTACACGGGATTTGATTGGCTGCCGCTTCCACCTCAGCTTCAAAAGTTGAACATTGTTCAACTTTGAATCTTGAAAATCCTGAGAATCTCCGCTCGCCTGCCCACAATGCATTTCGGCGAAAAGTGAGGGAAAGTGACGTCACCCCATTCAAAGTGAATGGGTAGAAGCGTTTCAAGATTTTTTTTAACGCTGCTGTGGAGACGGCCCGTAAGTATCATAAACGTCTGACATGATAACAAATCCCATGGAGGAATCCCATTGGACCAGAGGGATGCTGCCTTCAGGGACAAACAGAGAAATACCACATTCCTGCACAACTTTATGACTACAAGCCCCATCATGCTTCACTTTCTCCCTCTTTACCAGATCCTCCCAAACAGACTGGAGGAAATTAAAAGTCAGCAGCCACTGGAGGGCGCCACAGCACCGGGGAGCCACAACATCATTGAATAAAACCTAAAGATACACTCCAGATCTGTCTTTTTACTGCGTTCAAACTGATCACATGTATGTTTACGTACCTAAAAATGGTGGCTTCTCAATGCCGATACTCCTTTTAAATGTAGGTGTAAAGATCACTAAATTAAAACAATTCCTATCATTAACTGAAAACCTACATTTCCAGAGTGCAGTCCAAATATTGCAAATTAAGCAATCTTCTAGAAATGTCTGCTTTGTTGAAACATTCATGGTAATTAAAAAACCTTTAGTTTTATACATTTTAAAAATACTTTTCACTACGATTTCTATTTTTTTATTATGCCTTTTTCGTCCAGATTTTTCTTCTGACTGCAGCTAAACTTCAGATGAACATTAATGATCAATAACTGTCGTAAAAAACAATCATTAATTCTGCAGCGGGACATCTTTTCCCCTGTGTCTCCCGCATGCATCCTCCCACAGACCTGCCTTTTTCATCCAGATTCTTCTTCTGACTGCAGCTTAACTTTAGAGCAGGGGTGTCAAACTCAATTTAATCGCGGGCCACATCAGCATTAGGGCTGCACTCAAAGGGCCGGTTGTAACTTTAAGACTATATAAAAAAAATATATATATAAAATAATGTATTATATGACATTATTGCCTCTGCATTGGATTATTATCAGATGGGTAATAACTTCACAATTAACTACGTCTGAAAGCAGAAGTCTGGGGCAAATAATTGCAAGTCTCTTCAGTGAGAATGTCACAAAATGATTTTAAAAGAAAAGCCACATTCTGGAAAAAGTCAAAAAAAAGAAACATTTTTAAAAAGTCAAATTTGAGATGCATTGTGGGACATGTAGTTTATGTGCAACGTGCTTCTGTAAATCATCCCGTAACCGTATAATAAACATATTCTTTGCAAGCTCTTGTGGGGCCACAGAAAATGAAGTCACGGGCCGGATTTGGCCCCCGGGCCTTGAGTTTGACACCCCTGCTTTAGATGAACATTAATGATCATTAACTGTCATAAAAAACAATCATTAATTCTGCAGCGGGACATCTTTCCCCTGCGTCTCCCGCATGCATCCTCCCACAGACCTGCATACATTTACATCCCATTACAGCAGATATTAAACACAATACATGAATGCAGTTATTAGTTTTAAAGGTTATGCATAATGATCAGACTCTTATAGTCTTTTAGAGAGTAATTAAGGATGATTATATGAAGCCAAATGTACAAATACTAGTGTGGAAATGATGCAGTGAGTTATTGATTTATTTTTGCATCCCGGGAATAAAGGTGATGGGTTAATATCTGCAGCTCAGAGGAGATTGATTCACGATGAGGGGATCATTTAGATTAAATCACCTTTACTGCAGAAACATCAGACAGGAAGTGATGGGAACAACTCGTCTCCAGTCATCTGATGAATAATAAAGAATAAATGTGATTAAAATTAAGTTAATTAGAAAAATCCAGTTTCACTTAAACTCTTGACATGAAATCATGTTTTCTATCAAATAAATGCTCCTTTCTACTAATTTATGTTCAGATTTTAAAGAAACACATTGAGTGGTTTGCAGATTTACCAGCATGCATTGTTTTAAGGGTACACATCTCTTAAATATGATTATTTTGTACAGGAATTAACATTTTTATGGAAGCGGAGGCAAATAAATGAAAAACAATTATGTACAATTAGGTACATTTTAATAACAAAAGCTGCATGTGTGGAAGATGTGTCTAAAAAAAGAAATTAAATAGCAAGTCCAATCAATACGATCAAACCAGAGAATATCTGACATGAATGACTTGATCACCACTAATTAGCACCACTAATTGTAATTGATACAAATCCATACATTACGAGAGTGGGAAAATAACCTAAAATGCGTCCAAATGAGGAACTAAATACCCCTCTCTGATTAAAAGATAAAGCCATCTGTTCCTGTTTCTCTTTGACTCCCACACCGGACATGCAGCGCGCATTTGGAGAGAAGCTGCGCGTAAAAAGGCGCGTCTCGGTTTCTCCGGATCCTTCCGCGTCAAATCCTCCAAACTCAGTCCGGGAAACAGAGCGTCTCCAGCGGCTGCAAGCACAGCAGCAACCCGGGGGAAACAGGGGCTAAACACGCGGACACATATGCTTTAAATCCGGGGTTTACACTGTCTCTGGCATCTGGAAAACTTTCTCTTTTCACACATCCTCTGACCGGATCTCTGCCATCTCTAACCCGGAGAGTGGACATCATCACCGGGTGGTTTTCTGCAGATTTCCACCAGATAATACACTTTAAAACTCGGACTGAGCATCTGAAGAGAAGATCGTTATTATCCCAGTAAGTTTGAGGTGATTTTCCTCTTGTTTTCCTCTGTGTTCTGAAGTGTTTACAGGGACAACATCTGGATCCCTTTAACGAACAGGTCATGTGCAGTTACTGGGGTTTAAATGGATTAAATGTATATAAATAGACTTCAATGGGAACATCTAATCCTCTAACACAATTATACTGCACAAAATATATTCAGGCACTTATATATATTTGAATAAAGTACACAAGCAGCTGCAGATGGGCAGGATTTGATATGAGAAGAAAAGATAAATCAGGAAATAAAATCCCCAAATTTGAAACCCTAACCCTGAGCTTCTTCTGCTACACATATGGTTTAAAACACACGTGCAAGGGGATTCAAGTCCATTTTATTTACTGTTTGAGCTCCAAAATCTCACATTTCCTTCATCTCATATAAAGCCTGAAAACAAAGAGCTCAGTCGTTTCCACTCCGGACCTCCAGGTGGCGCCACTTTAGCTACAATGCTAATATTGCTAGCATTAGATTTAGTATTTCTTGTAGCTTCTGGTCTTTATTTGAGAGTTCTGTTTGTTATCATATACTTCTGGACATCTCTGAAATATAAGTTTCCTGTCCGTTAAAGTTTAAGTATCAACAACAATTAGCTTTGGAAGATCAATGTAGAAGTACTCAGATCTTGTACTTGAGTTAAAGTAGAAGTACTCAGATCTTGTACTTGAGTAAAAGTAGAAGTACTCAGATCTTGTACTTGAGTAAAAGTAGAAGTACTCAGATCTTGTACTTGAGTAAAAGTAGAAGTACTCAGATCTTGTACTTGAGTAAAAGTAGAAGTACTCAGATCTTGTACTTGAGTAAAAGTAGAAGTACTCAGATCTTGTACTTGAGTAAAAGTAGAAGTACTCAGATCTTGTACTTGAGTAAAAGGAGAAGTACTCAGATCTTGTAATTGAGTAAAAGTAGAAGTACTCAGATCTTGTACTTGAGTAAAAGTAGAAGTACCAGAGTGTAGGAATACTCTGTTACAGTAAAAGTCCTGCATTCAAAATGTTCCTCAAGTAAAAGTAGAAAAGTATTCTCATCAAAATATAGTGAAAGTAGCGACAGTAAAAGTAGTCATTGTGCAGATTGGTCCATTTCAGAATAATATATATGATATGTTTTATAATGATTGATCATGAAAGTGTTCTCAAAGCTGGTAAAGGTGCAGCTAGTTTGAATGACTTTGTATACTGCAGGGTAGCTTGTGGATTTACTCCAGGTGGAACTAAAGTCTGATTTAACACTTGATTATATTTCACATCATTCATCCACATCTGTGAAGTAACTAAAGGTATTAATACATGTAGTGGAGGAAAAGTACACCATTTACCTCAACATGTTACTTAAGTACAGTACTTGAGTAAATGTACTTAGTTACTTTACACCTCTGCAATTAAGTTAAAGGGGACCTATCATGCAAAATGCACTTTTTTATGTCTTTTATACATAAATATGTGTCCCCGGTGTGTCAGAAAATAAAACCCTCTCTCTTTTCCTCCGTACCCAAATCTCTAAAAACTGATTTGCGTCCGATATGACGTAATATCTGAAATGTGGACCCACGGCACTATCAGAAAAGTTGCTATCAGAAACAATGCCCGACTGTTTTGGACGTAATATGGTCGGTGTTCACATTAGCATCGCTAACACTCAGAGCTAACCTGTACTGGAGAGCATGTGTGTGAAGAAGCAGGAAATAAAAAGGAACTCACCTTGTGGTATAACCGGCAAGAGAGAAAGCCTTTGAGCTCCATACTGTTTCAGAGACAATCCTTGATAATCCATGATATGGCGTTTCATCACGGCAGTATTTAGTTTAGACGGTAGCTGCTGGGTCCCGCATGAGCTCAGACCCCTACTTTTTTATTTTTTATCAATTTTAATTTTTTTAAAGTTTTATACCCAGAATCAGCACTTTTGAAACAGGAAGTGAAATAGAGGGATATGAGGCATGGCTAGAATGGGTGATCTGTTTGGTTTTTGCAGCAAAACACTGTATAGACATGTTTTTATATATTTCTATATATCTGAGACCTATGCTATCGCCTAAAGATAGCATGATAGGTCCACTTTAAAGAAAGTGACGTTTTTGATATTGCAACCCATGCTTTAATGGTTATGGCAGAAAAAGCATGAGCATGATGGCATGTACATGATACATGATGATAATGATGCATACAAATATAAATGCATGGAGAAAACAAACATAATGTCAATATTCTACAGACCTTTGAAATCCCTTTCTACCATTCGGACCTCCACCTGGCGCCAATTTAGCTGCTAGGATTTTACAAAGCAAACTTTTATTTTGTCTGGTTTTTACGTAAGAGGTCAGTTTATATCGTATAGTTCTGGATCTCATAAATAAACATTTTCTGTCAGTGAAAGAAGGTGTCAAAAGCAATTTCGCTGTAACCCTCCTATTGTCTTCGTTTCCCCCCCCCCCTTACTTTGGTGTTCGTGGTCAAATTTGACTGGTCCTGTTTTAACTGCTATTACATTAACACAAAAAACATTAATCATCACCACATTTCATTTAACACCCTTTCAAACTGTGAATATTGTATCAGACTACTGGTATACAAGAACAACTGCAGTAAATATACAAAGAATAGACACTGAACATGTATTGCGTGTGCCAGGTGTGATCCATGTGGGGGGATGGGCACATAAGAGCGGGTAATGTGTCAAATTGTTGTGTGTGTGTGTGTGTGTGTGTGTGTGTGTGTGTGTGTGTGTGTGTGTGTGTGTGTGTGTGTGTGTGTGTGTGTGTGAACACCATGGGTGTTACAAAGTTGTGTCTTATGAAACTAATCACAATCTGTGAAGTAACTAAAGGGATTAAATACATGTAGTGGAGTAAAAGTACACCATTTACCTCTGAACTGTAGTGAAGTAGAAGTACACAGTAGCATAACATCGAAATACTCAAGTAAAGTACAAGTACCTCTAAATTGTACAGTACTTGACTAAATGTACTTCGTTACTTCCCACCACTGGTATTAAGTTAAAGAAAGTTTTTGATATTGCCATTTTTGAATGGTTATGGCAGAAAAAGCTGAATATTTAGTCAGATAAAAACATGATATTTGAATATCTATCATCTATCTTTTTAAAAATAATATCTGACTTTTGCATTGAGGAAAAGATTAAGCCGTGTGTGTTGAGATGAAAACATGAACTATTGCAAAATATAAATAAAATATCAACGTTACAATACATTTAAAGTTGCCACTCTTCCATATTTGTGTCAGGAAAAGCATTAATAACAAACCTTCATATTGTAACTTTACACATGATCAACGATGATGAAGATGAAGAAGAATATGGCAATAAAAGCATATTGTCGTTATTTTAGAGACCAGGTGTTTGTGTCTTATGAAACGGATCATATCACAAAAGGTCGATTAAATCTAACGGACACATCACGTCATCACGACGAGCCTCCTACAGATAGCGATAATGGAGCAAAGTGTCGCCACAATGTGGGTTTTCCATTAGGAACCTGGCGTTGAATAAGGAAGCGAGGTCCTTTTTAAACGGCCGCATTTACAGCATTTTATCATAAGTGCTTTATAATTCACGATTCACACGGCAGCGCTCTGTGCAAACCTGCAGCAATTTACAGACAAGAGAGAAGAGGACGGCAGAAGCAATCAGGTGCATCATGTGCAGAATAAAACAGAAAGGCTTATGGAAGAAGTCTGTTTCCCTGCACAGACGTTCATCAAATCTGCAAATGGATTTAAGTTTAAGTTCACTTCAATGTCTCCTGTCACTGACATCTGGTTTGTGACATTTTAAGATAGATAATACTAAGGGAATTTAAACTAGTTTAGTGCATTATAGTTCCCAACATAGGGGTTGTTCCCCTCCAAAGAGTCACCGGATTAGTCTGAGGGGTCGTCACATGATTAACAGGAAAGAGAAGAAGACACTTCTTTACATCTGGACTTAAAGCAATGAGATTTTAAAGGAAAATGTCAGATGCATCATGTGCAGAATTTAAAATAAAACACAGTGGCTTATAGGAGAAGTCGGGGGTTCCTGCACAGATGCTAACCAAATGTGCAGAAACATCTGAGTTTATATGACACATTTAGATAGATAATACAAATCAAATGTGTGCAGTAGTTCCCAACATAGGGGTTGTTCCCCTCCAAAGGGTCACCGGATTCATCTGAGGGGTCGTCACAAGATTAACAGGAAAGAGAAGAAGACAAGTGGGCGGTGTCTGGAATGAACTCTTTTTAAATGTTAACGTCTGCAGACCATTTACATGCACTAAAACCTATAGTACACACTACAGGAGAGGGGAAACCCCCAAGGCATCACATGGCCTCTTTAAAACTAAACCAATGCAAGTTAATGTACAGATTTTGTCATATCTGATTATCATACATTTTTTTTATTTTTTTTTAAATGTATTTGACAGGGACAGTGCACATTGATTAACATTTCTGTAAATGCGCCAGAGTTAGCCAACAAGCTATTTTTCATCTGCAGTCCCTGGACAGATGTTGAAAAAAATGTCACTTCAAATGACAGGTAAATACAATCAGTAAAACAACATTCAACATAGATGCTTATATTCCCAAAGCAGACAGATAGCAACAGGTGAAGGCACATGTGTACAAACGTTGTAAAGTGCAGATTGTGTCAGTGTTGACAGAGCTGATTTTCCACTAACCATGTTTTTAAATTAGATTTGAATAAACTGCAGGTGTTTTGTTCTCTAATCGTTACTGGGACTGAGTTCCACTGTTGTGCAGCTTTAAAAGAAAATGAAGATTGGCTGAATGAACTCTTCCTTAATGGATCAACGCAGTCTCCTCTGGTTGCAGCTCTTGTTGACCGACAGGTGTGCGTCTGGTGATAACATGTCTGAGCGGAGGTGAGGTAAGGCCGTGTATTATTTTGTACATGAGGCAAGCATTTGCATATCTCATTACATTTTCTCAGCTCAACAAGTTGTACTTTGTGAGTATTGGGCAATGATGAGAAGGAACTGATTTCTTATCTACTATTTTAAGTGTTTGTTTGTATAATGATTCCAGGGGTTTAAGAGTGGTTGTACCGGCATGTGAGCAGGCAGTATGTGATGTGAGATAGAACCGTAGAGTGCATGCACATCAGAGCCTGGTAAACCTCACATGTGACTGAATTTGAACCTGTTGCAAACCTTTTTCACCTGAGCCTTAAAATTGAGTCTTGAATCAATTAAGACCCCCGGGTATTTGTACTGTGAGACCACCTGTAGCCTCTCCCCGGACACATGTTTCTTCTCTTACAACAACTTATTGTCTTATGTTGTTTATGTTTGAACCTCCATGTGCAAACATAAGGCGGTGCGTTGAACTCATATATGCCTAAACCCTGCACCTTATGTATATGCTCTGAATCTGCACCTTATCAAAATACATCTATTCATACTTGGTTTGTCTTTACACTTTCTGATTGGATGCAAACTGCTTTTTTCGTTGTACTCAACATTGTAAAGAACGACAATAAAGTTGAATCTAATCTAAAATACACCAAAGCAAATACCTTGTGTGTGTAATGGCAATAAACTGGATTCTGATTCTTAATCAAATGTTCTCTCTTGTAGATCTCATGGCTCCCCCTTGACGGGCAGTTCCTCCTCTTACTGGGAATCCCCTGTTTTCTCCATGGTTTTCCAAACAGACTGGATATAATACCCCCGTCACCAGCATGGCATTATCTCCAGACGCCCCCTGCCTCTCGGAGCTTTCCGGATTCCCCAACAGGAACTTTAGTCTCATCTCTGGTACCCGTCCGTGTAACCGGAGTACAGGCAGATCTTCTTCTTCTTCTTCTTCTTCTTCTTCGCCCTACAGCCCGCAGGCGACCGCTGCCTTCGCCATCGCCATCACCTCCATGATGCTCCTCACCATCGTGGGGAATATCCTCGTCATCATCGCCGTCCTGACGTCTCGTTCGCTCAGAGGTCCTCAGAACCTCTTCCTGGTGTCGCTGGCGGCGGCAGATATTCTGGTCGCGACGCTCATCATCCCGTTCTCGTTAGCCAACGAGCTGCAGGGCTACTGGGCGTTCAGCTCCGTGTGGTGTGTGGAGGCATTTTTATTTAATCAAAATGGATAAAACAGCAAACCAAGATGCTTTGCCTTTCCTGTAGTGTGTTTGTGTGCATGTAAATGGTCTGCAAAGGCTAAAATGACACAACATTCTCTCCAGAGGTAGTTTCTCTATGTAATATCTTATTTAAATTGAACTATAGCCAATATATAAAGGAGGTACAATAGAAATCCAACCAAAATGCTCAAAAATGCTTTGACTTTCCTGTAGTGTGTTCTATAGGTTTTGGTGCATGTAAATGGTCTGCAAAGGCTAAAAATCACAAAATTACCTCTTACAATATAGCCAATATATAAAGGAGGTGAAATGCTTTGAAAATGCAAGAATTCTTGAAATATATTCTCAAATGAATGAACTCTGAGAAATTGATATAGGTATTGGTGCATGTAAATGGTCTGCAAAGGCTAAAATTACACAAAATAATTGTTCTCAATGTGATATCTTATATAAATTATACTATAGCCAATATGTAAATGAGGCACTATTGGAACAACCTAAAAAATGCTTTAAAAATGCAAGAATTTTTAGATATATATTCTCAAATATGGGAATGAAGACTTTCAATTGACAAAAAATCGGGAAAAAACTGTTGTTTTATCGTATTTCATTGTATTTCTTTCAAGAAAGTTCAGTCAGTCATACAGAGAGCCCTGTCTATATTATCAGAGTGAGTAAAATGCTTTTCTGTTGCAGGTGTGAAATCTACCTGGCGCTGGACGTCCTCTTCTGCACGTCCTCCATTGTTCACCTGTGCGCGATAGCACTGGACCGCTACCTGTCGATATCTCGCCCTGTGACGTACGGCGCCAAAAGAACCCCGACGCGAATCAAAGCGGCCATTATTATAGTCTGGCTGATCTCTGCGGTCATCTCTTTCCCACCTCTTCTCTCTCTGGACAAGAGCAAAGGAGGTGAAGAAGTCTGCGAGCTGAACAACGAGCGATGGTATATTCTCTACTCCACTATCGGGTCATTCTTCGCCCCCTGTGTGATTATGATCCTGGTTTACGTGCGGATTTATCAGATTGCAAAGCAGCATACTCGAAATTCGGCAGGACAGAAGCAAAAGGCGACAACGGGAGAAAATGCCAATGAGAGTCCGGCGAATATATCCGAGCAGAACGGGGATCAAGGAGGCAGCCAACGGGAAAAAGTCCAAGCTAAAATCTCTGGGTCTGATTCAAACCAGTCGTCTTTTCGAAACCCTCCAGAGAATACACCAATCCAAGACACTTCAATCGCCAAAATCCCCCAAATCCCTTCAGCTGTTCCCCAGAAAGAGTCCCAGAAACATCAAGAGGAAGAAGAAGCAGCGTTCGAGAACTCGTCCAACTCTGGTTCTGAAATGGCCGATGAAGGCAAAGACGAAACGGACAAATCGGAAACTTTAGGGTCGTCCCGAAAGAAAGGGTTCAAAGTCAAGATGCTAAACTTGTCCTGTAGGTACAAAGAAACAATGGCCACTTCTTCTTCTTCTGGCACCAAAGTTGTACCCGAGGAAAAGATCCAAGGGACGCCGACTTCTCGCCGCAAAGCCATGGCGAACCGGGAAAAACGCTTCACTTTCGTGTTGGCGGTGGTGATGGGAGGCTTCGTTATCTGCTGGTTCCCCTTCTTCTTCTCTTACTCTTTGAAGGCGGTGTGCCCGGAGACCTGCAGCATCCCATACCCTTTGTTTAAATTCTTCTTCTGGATCGGATACTGCAACTCCTGCCTCAACCCGGTCATTTACACCATCTTCAACCACGACTTCAGGAAGGCCTTCAAGAGGATACTGTGCAGGGACACCAAGGGCACGTTCTTCTAGACTGGAAATTAGGATTTATTGACTATAAACACTATTGATATAAACACTTGCAGACCATTTACATGCACTGAAACCTATAGAACACACTACAGGAGAACAGAAACTCTTTAAGCAAATGTGGTACGGATCATCTCAAGTTAGTTTTTTCATACTGTTTTCATTTTGTCCTTTGGAATATTTTTACATATATTTTCCGCATATTTTTCTGTCAATTTCTCAGATATTTTCCACAAGTCTTTGGGAAAATGTCTTCTGTGTTTTCCAGATTTCATTACAATCTTTTTTGAATATTTAGTTTAGGGCCTCTTTAAGCGAAAGTGGTAAAGGTACTCATCATCTCAAGTTTGTTTTTTCCTAATATCTTCATTTATGCCTTCGAAACTATTTAACATAATTTTCCCAAATCTTTTTCAAATATTTTTGTCAATTTCTCACATTTTTTCCATACTTTTTTGGGACCTTTTCTTGTGTGTTTTTCAGACTCTCATTCCCAAATGTCACCATATTCAACCACAACTTCAGGAAGGCCTTCAAGACCATTTACATGCACTAAAACCTATAGAACAGACTACAGGAGAATATAAACTCTTTAAGCAAATGTGGTAAAGGTACGGATCATCTCAAGTTTGTTTCTTCCTATGGTTTACCGGAACTTTTTAACATTTCTTCCACACATTTCTTCCACACATTTTTTGTCAATTTCTCAGATATTTTGCACATATTTATGTTAAATGTTCTCCTGTGTTTTTCAAACTTCATTCAAATGAAAAGCATTTATAGGTTGCACTGATTGTACCTCATGTATACTCTGGTTCAATTAAGATCCTCATACTAAATATCACAAAGACACCCTACTCTTTCCATGTATTCTTTGGAACTTTTTAACATATCTTTTGTCAACTTCTCAGATATTTTCCACATATTTTTGGGACATTTTCTTTTTTCAACCCGGTCGTTAAAACCACATTCAACCACGACTCCAGGAAGGCGGCCTTAAACGTAAACTGTGCCGGGAATTAGGTTTCGTACCGAAGGATTTATTTACTTCTGCAGACCTTGTTCATAACAGACATAAACACTTGTACATTAAGGAGGAAATTGTCTCTCCTTCTCGTCTGAAGGAACAACGAGGGGAAGTTTCTGAAAGCCGCAGTCAAGTGGCCGAATCAATTATCTTTAATGTTATTTAAGAATACTGCTGTAATTGAATATTCAATGACTCTGAAGAACGATGATTTGATTATGTTTTCATGCGGAAGTCGAGAGGATACAGGGCCTGTGTTCAGTCGTGTGTGTGTGTGTGTGTGTGTGTGTGTGTGTGTGTGTGTGTGTGTGTGTGTGTGTGTGTGTGTGTGTGTGTGTGTGTGGGGATAAAGAGGACGGTCGCCTACGGGTCTTACTGGCAGAGAACAAATATCACTAAGTGTCCTTTATCTCAGATAAAACGGGCACTCAAGGAACAGCAGAGCAGGGACAAAGTGAGCATCCTCCTCTCGGTTTCTTCCTCCATGTAAAGCTGAAACGTGGGAAGTGTGCATTAAGACGGATAGATGTTTTAAATCCCACGTCTCCGCGATGCTGCACCTTTCTCTGGGAGTTTCTCATTAAGGGGAAACAGCCCGAGGCTTTGTGGGGAGGAAAGTAGAGCAGGAGAATCTGCAGAGGCTGCAGGAAAGATGGATGCGTTACATGTGAAGCCGTTTACTTTCATCCTTACATGTGTTTATATTCAGTCGGCTAAAGTAAGCATGGTGCAGGGAGGCAGTGCAAAGTACTTTGACTTGAGTACAACTTTGAGGTACTTGATATATATATATTATGTATTCTACTATTTCAATAGGCAAATCCGACAATAAAAACAAAATGAGTGGAAGCAGGAGGTAGGGCTGTGCGATTATGGCAAAAATCCTAATCACGATTATTTTGGTCAATAATTGATATCACGATTATTAAAAACAATTATCCATTTACTTTGAAAACATCCATTTATTGAAAAATAATATGTGAACAGTATGTTTTTAACAGTTGATTACCCTGAACTTTAAGTGTAATTCAACTGAAAAACCAATTAAAAAAAAGAATTAAAAATAATAATAATTACATTTTTTTTTTTTTATAAGAATAATAATCGTTTTATTTCGATTACGTTGTTTTCGTAATCGTTGCAAGCCAAAATCGTAATCGAGATTAAAATATGATTAATTGCACAGCCCTAGCAGGAGGGCAGAAAGCATAGTTTATACATCCAGTTGCAGGATACGTTAATAAAGATAAATATGGAATTAAATACGCACACAGATAAACAAAATTCTCTATACACACACATATACATATGTACACATATACATATGTACACATATACTGTATGTACACCCATTTCCAGGGAGAAAAGAAAAGAAAAAAGTAAATAAAATAATTCCTACAAGTCCATGTTCAGATGTAAGGAGAGTTTCATTTCTCATCTTATTTTTATATAAACGATGATAATTAAAATAATAATCATTATTATTATTATTTGCAAATAAAGCAGGGTAAATGTACAACATGAAGCTTTTGTTAGATTTCAGATTATTTTGAATGTTTCTCCTCGTGACGTTAAATAAAGTCTTTAAAAAGCCTCTTGCAAAAAAGCATCGTCACAAAACTGAAAACAGGCAGTTTTTCTGAGAAACTGGGCTTTTTTCTAACATAGAATATGATGCATTGTTGCAGGTCTACACAACAAAAACTCGAAATCTTGCCCAGTATATGTGTCTAACATCTAGTCAGAATATGTCTCTACTCCTGATATAAGACACAATAACTTCAGAAGTAACACTGCAGTGAGATACAGGCTCTTGTTTTTAGACAATGCTTCATCTTGTTAAAGGTGGGGTAGGTAAGTTTGAGAAACCGGCTCGAGATACACTTTTTGTTATATTCCATGGAATGCTCTTAACATCCCGATAGCAATGAATATCTGAAGTGCTTTGACAAAAAATCCATAAAAAAATGTCATCTGTGGAAGCTGTAATACTGTAAAAAGCACGACCAATCATCTGAGCCGGCCCGGCTAAAATAACTGGATGGCCTACCTGCCTGTCAGCCTTCCATCTGTGCACAAACTTATCTCGTGCCCTCATTGGTCATGTGCACGTTCGTGTGTTGGAGGAGGGGCTCGGTAAGGAAGTGGCAGATTTTCTCCGGCTGTGTATTTTCAAATTCTAGCGCACACTCAAGCCGGTTTCTCCAAACTTACATACCCCACCTTTAAGTCAAAACATCTTATTTTGAGTTGTATCTCAGAAGAAAATCACCAACTAACATCAGAAAACAGAACAATTTTGAGTGGCTCATATTGTAACACAACATTTCCTGATTCTGGTCAAATATAGTTCAAAATAATGAGTTCTCCCACAAGATCTGATTTATCTAAATATCCCTTAGAAATATATCAATCTTACCAAGCCAAATGTCACTTGTTCTATTGGCAGAGCTGTGTACTTATTTCAAGTGAAAACAGCTTGTTTTTGGAGCAGCATTTTTTCCAGTGTAAAATATGTTGAAAATGTCTGAAAATTACCAAAACATGTGAAAAAATAAGGGGAAAGTACACAAAAAAAAATAGTAAATAAACATATATTCGGTGTCCTTGGGTGTCTTGAAAGGCGCCTTAAAAAAAAAGTATTATTATTAGCTTCTACAGCAACATAATACAGCAGTGATGTTAACCCAGAAACATCAGATATAATACCAAACCTTACTTAAGTAAGTAAGTTAAGTACTTTTTACTTAATATACAGTTTACTGCACAATCAGTGATTTATTTAATATGTAATGAGACATTGAGCTTCATAACCCTTTTCATCGTGTTCCCTACAAAAGCAATAGAGAATTAATCTGAACCCTGCAGGTACCCGACGATGAGAGAAGAATCCCTGATGAAGACGCGTGTGTGTGTGTGTGTGTGTGTGTGTGTGTGTGTGTGTGTGTGTGTGTGTGTGTGTGTGTGTGTGTGTGTGTGTGTGTGAGTGAGTGTGTGAGTGTGTGTGTGTGTGTGTGTGTGTGTGTGTGTGTGTGTGTGTGTGTGTGTGTGTGTGTGTTGTAATTGCACTTCTTTTATCTTTCTCGAGTGAAGCATCCAGTTCTGTAAACATGTGTAACTGGTGTTGTAGCTTTCGTACAGTATTAGCTACTTAGCAATATTAGCGTCAAATATTATTGTTTTAAAGTCCAACTGAAATTAAAATGCATGTTTCTTTTCTGCTAAAGTTAAACCCTCTTGACAGCAGTGAAGATGCTCAGCAGGTAATGTGTTAGCATGCTACCATTTGCTAATAACCAGTAAACTAATGGGAATGCATTAGCCTAAGATGATGGACAGGAAGTGATAAATTGCTGAGTCATGTCAGGGTTTTGTCATTTCAGCTGGACTTTAACTTAATTCGTATTATTGCCTTGTTTTCGCTCCTGTGTTGTGCTTTTATTTTGAAAATCTCTTCATATTAAAGCTTTGAATAAAGGACACGATGATGATTTAAATGCTGCTGGTCATTGTTTCAGCTTTTATTTTGAAAATCCCTTCATATTTAAGCTTTGAATGCTGCTGTTGCTGGTTGTTTCAGCTTTTATTTTGAAAATGTCTTCATGTTAAAGCTTTGAATAAACGAGACAATGCTGGTTATTTCAAATTCAAAAAGCTTTTATTGTCATTGTACAGAATACAACGAGATTTATAGTTACTGCTCCAGCGAGTGCTTTCAGCTTTTATTTTGAAAATCCCTGCATATTTAAGCTTTGAATAAACGATACGATGATGATTTAAATGCTGCTGGTCGTTTTTTCAGCTTTTATTTTGAAAATCCCTTCATATTTAAGCTTTGAATGCTGCTGCTGCTGGTTGATTCAGCCTTTATTTTGAAAATGTCTTCATGTTAAACCTTTGAATGCTGCTGGTTATTTCAGCTTTTATTTTGAAAATCCCTTCACAATAAAGCTTTGAATAAAGGACACGATGATGATTTAAACGCTGCTGGTCGTTGTTTCAGCTTTTATTTTGAAAATCCCTTCATATTTTAGCTTTGATTTAGACATTAGACGTCCTTTCAGCTCCTTATTATCACAGTCACACAAACTACTATTAAAAGGTGATAATTACCCAATCAACCCTCGCTGTTTAATTACTGAGCCGTCGGATATGTGTTGTTTACTTCTTGAGATAAAGACTATTATGTTTTGATTGTGATTAAAGGTGTAAATGGTTTCCAGGGCTTTAATTCACTGTAATTATAATCTCTAATGTTCTGCCTGCAGGGGCACTACATACTGATATACACCTGAACATCAGCAGGAGAGGACTCTTTAAAGTAGAGACACTACATACTGATATACACCTGAACATCAGCAGGAGAGGACTCTTTAAAGTAGAGACACTACATACTGATATACACCTGAACATCAGCAGGAGAGGACTCTTTAAAGTAGAGACACTACATACTGATATACACCTGAACATCAGCAGGAGAGGACTCTTTAAAGTAGAGACACTACATACTGATATACACCTGAACGTCAGCAGGAGAGGACTCTTTAAAGTAGAGACACTACATACTGATATACACCTGAACATCAGCAGGAGAGGACTCTTTAAAGTAGAGACACTACATACTGATATACACCTGAACATCAGCAGGAGAGGACTCTTTAAAGTAGAGACACTACATACTGATATACACCTGAACCTCAGCAGGAGAGGACTCTTTAAAGTAGAGACACTACATACTGATATACACCTGAACGTCAGCAGGAGAGGACTGTTTAAAGTAGAGACACTACATACTGATATACAGCTGAACATCAGCAGGAGAGGACTCTTTAAAGTAGAGACACTACATACTGATATACACCTGAACATCAGCAGGAGAGGACTCTTTAAAGTAGAGACACTACATACTGATATACACCTGAACATCAGCAGGAGAGGACTCTTTAAAGTAGAGACACTACATACTGATATACACCTGAACATCAGCAGGAGAGGACTCTTTAAAGTCGAGACACAACATACTGATATACACCTGAACATCAGCAGGAGAGGACTCTTTAAAGTAGAGACACTACATACTGATATACACCTGAACATCAGCAGGAGAGGACTCTTTAAAGTAGAGACACTACATACTGATATACACTTGAACATCAGCAGGAGAGGACTCTTTAAAGTAGAGACACTACATACTGATATACACCTGAACGTCAGCAGGAGAGGACTCTTTAAAGTAGAGACACTACATACTGATATACACCTGAACATCAGCAGGAGAGGACTCTTTAAAGTAGAGACACTACATACTGATATACACCTGAACATCAGCAGGAGAGGACTCTTTAAAGTAGAGACACTACATACTGATATACACCTGAACATCAGCAGGAGAGGACTCTTTAAAGTAGAGACACTACATACTGATATACACCTGAACATCAGCAGGAGAGGACTCTTTAAAGTAGAGACACTACATACTGATATACACCTGAACGTCAGCAGGAGAGGACTCTTTAAAGTAGAGACACTACATACTGATATACACCTGAACGTCAGCAGGAGAGGACTCTTTAAAGTAGAGACACTACATACTGATATACACCTGAACGTCAGCAGGAGAGGACTCTTTAAAGTAGAGACACTACATACTGATATACACCTGAACGTCAGCAGGAGAGGACTCTTTAAAGTAGAGACACTACATACTGATATACACCTGAACATCAGCAGGAGAGGACTCTTTAAAGTAGAGACACTACATACTGATATACACCTGAACATCAGCAGGAGAGGACTCTTTAAAGTAGAGACACTACATACTGATATACACCTGAACATCAGCAGGAGAGGACTCTTTAAAGTAGAGACACTACATACTGATATACACCTGAACATCAGCAGGAGAGGACTCTTTAAAGTAGAGACACTACATACTGATATACACCTGAACATCAGCAGGAGAGGACTCTTTAAAGTAGAGACACTACATACTGATACACACCTGAACATCAGGAGGAGAGGACTCTTTAAAGTAGAGACACTACATACTGATATACACCTGAACATCAGCAGGAGAGGACTCTTTAAAGTAGAGAGAAACTACATACTGATATACACCTGAACATCAGCAGGAGAGGACTCTTTAAAGTAGAGACACTACATACTGATATACACCTGAACATCAGCAGGAGAGGACTCTTTAAAGTAGAGACACTACATACTGATATACACCTGAACCTCAGCAGGAGAGGACTCTTTAAAGTAGAGACACTACATACTGATATACACCTGAACATCAGCAGGAGAGGACTCTTTAAAGTAGAGACACTACATACTGATATACACCTGAACATCAGCAGGAGAGGACTCTTTAAAGTAGAGACACTACATACTGATATACACCTGAACATCAGCAGGAGAGGACTCTTTAAAGTCGAGACACTACATACTGATATACACCTGAACATCAGCAGGAGAGGACTCTTTAAAGTAGAGACACTACATACTGATATACACCTGAACATCAGCAGGAGAGGACTCTTTAAAGTAGAGACACTACATACTGATATACACCTGAACATCAGCAGGAGAGGACTCTTTAAAGTAGAGACACTACATACTGATATACACCTGAACGTCAGCAGGAGAGGACTCTTTAAAGTAGAGACACTACATACTGATATACACCTGAACGTCAGCAGGAGAGGACTCTTTAAAGTAGAGACACTACATACTGATATACACCTGAACGTCAGCAGGAGAGGACTCTTTAAAGTAGAGACACTACATACTGATATACACCTGAACGTCAGCAGGAGAGGACTCTTTAAAGTAGAGACACTACATACTGATATACACCTGAACATCAGCAGGAGAGGACTCTTTAAAGTAGAGACACTACATACTAATATACACCTGAACATCAGCAGGAGAGGACTCTTTAAAGTAGAGACACTACATACTGATATACACCTGAACATCAGCAGGAGAGGACTCTTTAAAGTAGAGACACTACATACTGATATACACCTGAAAATCAGCAGGAGAGGACTCTTTAAAGTAGAGACACTACATACTGATACACACCTGAACATCAGGAGGAGAGGACTCTTTAAAGTAGAGACACTACATACTGATATACACCTGAACATCAGCAGGAGAGGACTCTTTAAAGTAGAGAGAAACTACATACTGATATACACCTGAACATCAGCAGGAGAGGACTCTTTAAAGTAGAGACACTACATACTGATATACACCTGAACATCAGCAGGAGAGGACTCTTTAAAGTAGAGACACTACATACTGATATACACCTGAACATCAGCAGGAGAGGACTCTTTAAAGTAGAGACACTGCATACTGATATACACCTGAACATCAGCAGGAGAGGACTCTTTAAAGTAGAGACATTACGCTTTTGTTAGTTTTAATAAAAATAAATAACAATAAAAACAAAGTTTAATTAATTCCCCTTCAAAAGGAGCAATCCAAAAAATTAAAAATTAAAAAATTAAAAATACAATTAAAATACAATAAATAAATAAAATAAACAAAAACATCTTTATTTAATTAATTCCGTTTGTACGATTTGAAATACATTTTATTTCGTGGTGTAAAATAAGAAACTATACTTTATGTGTTGGATGATCTCGTACTGTGCGGTAAAATATTAAAATATAATATATTTATATCTGTAAATAGACGATGACAGCTTCATGGCTCCGAGGTATTATGGTATTGGATTTTTAATGTCTTTTTTACGATGCCATATTAAGCCTGCCGTCGTTTGTCTCCGTCAGTCACGATGTTTGACTATAATTCATATAAATCTCTTTCTGCTTTTTTACTAATGAGCTAATAAAATACAGATTCATCTTTGTGCTTTGGAAGTGCATTTATTCACCAAATATTCTATAGGAACAATACAATCTAACACATTTAGAAAACAAAGCATGAAACGGATGTTTTGCAAAACAAGTTTACAGATATCATTTTAACTATTTTGTCCATAGATGGGCTAAAACAAATCTAATATATAGGAGGAGTTAAATAACAACACTTACAACTACAAGTAATTCATAAAGAATATATAAATATAATAGACATTTTATAAAAGCAATAAAACTAGAACAAAAAAATAGTTGTGTAGTGTGCAAACTTGTATTTAGTTTATTTTAACGGCAGAATTTCAGACTAAATATATCCTAAGAAAATATACACGGGATAAATAAATAAAAAATTCTTTAAATCATTCATAATCACAGATTCCTACCGAACAATTGCATTGTCTTTACATGTCTGTTTACATATGGATTTAAACAACAAGAAGGTTTTTATTCCCTGAGTTTTAAAGGTTTTGGTAAATTCGTTTTTTATAGAGCCATGCTAGCAGTTTCCCTTTGGTTCCAGTCTTTATGCTAAGCTAGGCTAACTACATGCAAGCACATGAGACCAAATCTTTTTCAAATTTTTACAAAAAATATTCTTACAGTATGCATTCTTATGTCTTTTATCTCCTTCTTCTCTTATCTGGAGTGTGACATGTTTGCTTCTGTTTGTTCATGTATATTAAACACACAATAACTGGAGCTGAGATAATGTGTTGTTGTTGTTGTTGTGACTCACACTGATCAAAATATTTTCCTTTATACAACTTTAAATAACGGCTGTACATGCAGAGCGATCTCTCTGAGCGGCAGCATCAATATGTAATCCGTCTGAATTATTCACAACACGCTGCATGACGACTCCCACAAGAGCTCACTCAGGTGTAACGTTTAGGAACTGAACACGCACATACACTACGTTACATCATGATGGTATATATACACAGGGGTTAAATTGGGATTTGATATGTGCGCGGGGGCTCTGTGTGGAGAGGGGTAGAAGATATCATGATTTAACCTTAAGGGCTTTACTGTATATGAGGCCCAAAAGCAACTGCTCCATTATCTGTATCAAATGCACACATTGATGCCACCAAATGACACAATAAAAATAGAAAGTACTACAAATAAATTGGAATTAATTTACGTCTTAAATTATTAATGTACACACAAAAATGTCTGACTCTCTGCACGGAGGAGCAGCCGGGAGGGGGCGGGGGGGGGCTGCGGGCTGACACACGCTCACTGAGCCGAAAAACTATATCCGGTCACAGAGAACCACTATTTTAAAGTAAAGTCAACACATATCGACCCTAAATAAAGTCTATATTAAGAACGAGAACAGTTTTAACATATCGTTTTTTGTATATGAAAAATGTGCGAGGGCGATGACGTCAGAGCATCGTCCTATGTGCCGGGGTTGAGCCCCGGACAGCCCCGACCCAATTTAACCCCTGCATATACATGTATGTAATGGCGCATTTCCACTACAGCGCGGAGCGCGGTTTAAGCGTGCCGTGCCGTGCCCGGCCCGTTTTGGTTGCGTTTCCACTAGGCGTAGTTCCGGCTAGCAGGTATTTTTCACCGTTTTCTGTCCCTCCAAAATCGAGGTTCTTTCCGGGCCAACAACCGGGCTGAGTATGATAAACTAGTGAGAGAATCGCTGGCAACTATAACACAATGAACATATTTGACCGTGATTTAATACACGTTTCAAAATGATGCCGAAGTAACAACATACTGATTTACACCTGAACATCAGCAGGAGAGGACTCTTTAAAGTAGAGACACTACATACTGATATACACCTGAACATCAGCAGGAGAGGACTCTTTAAAGTAGAGACACTACATACTGATATACACCTGAACATCAGCAGGAGAGGACTCTTTAAAGTAGAGACACTACATACTGATATACACCTGAACATCAGCAGGAGAGGACTCTTTAAAGTAGAGACACTACATACTGATATACACCTGAACATCAGCAGGAGAGGACTCTTTAAAGTAGAGACACTACATACTGATATACACCTGAACATCAGCAGGAGAGGACTCTTTAAAGTAGAGACACTACATACTGATATACACCTGAACATCAGCAGGAGAGGACTCTTTAAAGTAGAGACACTACATACTGATATACACCTGGACATCAGCAGGAGAGGACTCTTTAAAGTAGAGACACTACATACTGATATACACCTGGACATCAGCAGGATATTGTTCTTGTTGTCACGCGTGAGGTGTGTGTGTGTGTGTGTGTGTGTGTGTGTGTGTGTGTGTGTGTGTGTGTGTGTGTGTGTGTGTGTGTGTGTGTGTGTGTGTGTGTGTGTGTGTGTGTGTGTGTGTGTGTGTGTGTGTGGCAGGAAAACGGTTGTGACCAGTTGTCTTTTCTTTTCTTCTTCTGGATGTTCTTTTATCTCCTCCTCCTGTGGTGCATTCATGGACGCTTCCCCCTTCCCCCGCTCAGCATAATTGACTCGTGATTTGCTGACACTAAGAGCAGTCACGGAGCAACTGTAACATGAATAATATTCTCACTGCTGACTCTGAAGGAAATCCTGGTCCAAACAGCACCAAATGTCACATGATCGATAACGCTCTGACCCTGAACAGCTCGACGTCGAATCTGAGGTCTCATCATATACCGTAGAAATAGCGACACAATGAAACACGATATTCTCCAGCGAACGTCAGACCCCTAACCCATCACAGTCTGCTGCTTCAACTCCCACTGCTATTTATTTAATTTGTACTTTATTATTTCGTTAACGCTCTGGCCCTGAACAGCTCTAAAATTGTGAAACAATAATGAATGTATACTGTACATGTGTACACAGTGAGGCACACACATATACAATTGAATTTTGTTTTTAAATCAAGTCTTTTTAATCCTAATGGTCATCCTAATTGTATAATGAAAATGCGTCTAAAAGGATGAGGGAGTGAGGTGAGAGAGGGTGAGGTCGTCGAATCTGAGGTCTCATCATATACCGTGGAAATGGCGACACAATGCTCGCCATGAAACACGATATTCTCATAACTCGAGTGAACATGGTCAAAACTTGACAGGTTCGATAGCGAGGCGTCCCTGAAGACGCCCGTTAAACCCACAATCTGTGATCCCAGCCGTTACAGCACACAATCATTTATTATATAAGCCTTTTAATCTAGAGCCTTGGCTATGAATCAGAATATTATATGTTTCCTTCGTTTACTGCGTGATATACTTAAAGGGGACCTATCATGCAAAATGCACTTTTGTACGTCTTTTCTACATGAATATGTGTCCCCGGTGTTCCAGGGAACTCACCAAGTGTCAGAAAACACAACCCTCTCTATTTTCCTCCATACCCAAATCTCTAAAAAAGGGGCTGCAACGGATCTGATAAAAACTGATCCAGATTTGAACACTGTCCTGACGTCAGGACGGTGGCGCTACGGCTATTGGGCCAACTCCACCAATCAGGAGGAGACAGCCACGGCCATTGCCGTTCGAAAGCGCTGGAGAGGCTGTAGTACATATGCCAGGCCTGTAGGTGGTGCTGTTCTCACTGAATCAGCCCTTACAAAAACAGAGCTAAAAAATGTCAAATTGAGCAAAATGAGGCATGGCTAAAATGCATGATCTGTTTGGTATTTTGAAAAAAAAAAAGTATAAATATGCCTTATATAGGTATGGTCCTACACTATATTATTCAAATATAGCATGATAGGTCCCCTTTAAGTGTAAAATAAAAGAACTTAAGAATGTCCATTTTATGCATCTTTAAACGTGAGTTGGGTTGAGAAATGCTCCTATACTTCTCAAGATAAATAAAGTATTTGTTAGTAAAACCCCGACAGGGACAACTTTTCTGAAGGATTGTACCAACGTTTTGCAGATAATAATTACGCATGTTTACTAAAGTGAGGTTTTAAATGTGTGTGTTGTTGAATCACGTAAGGCATGTCTGAACGTTCTCTTGTTGTTTTGCTCCATTGAGCTGTCAATACAATTACATTTCAGGTTCGATTCCAGCCCGTGCAGTCAACACGTCGATGTGTCCTTGGGCAAGATGTGTGTGTGTGTGTGTGTGTGTGTGTGTGTGTGTGTGTGTGTGTGTGTGTGTGTGTGTGTGTGTGTGTGTGTGTGTGTGTGTGTGTGTGTGTGTGTGTGTGTGTGTGTGTGTGTGTGTGTGTGTGTGTACTGCTCTGCATGAATGAGGTGTGAATGGGTGAATGACTCGTAGTTTGTAAAGAGCTTTAAGGGTTGAACAGACCCGATAAAGAGATTTCTAAGTACAGTCCATTTATAAAAAAAACAACAACTGAATAATGGAATTGAACGTGTAGAGTGACACAAATATAAAAACACCAAGAAGTATTTGTACAAACATCTTCTATTTCATACCATGGGTAGTTTTATTTATGAAAGTGTTGATTAAAACATACATTGAATAAATACAAGTACTTTAGTAACTAACATGTGGAACAGTATTACATTTATACTGTACATGTTTACACAGTGAGGCACACACATGGAAACATTAGATTTGATTTAGAATTTGAAATCAAGTATTTGTAATCCTAATTGTATTGCTAATTGTATCCTGATTGTAATCTTAATTGTAATCTTAATTGTAATCTTATTTGTAATCTAAATTGTAATCCTAATTGTAATCCTAATTATCCTTTAATCCTAACACATTTTAAAAAAAAATTATATTATTTAACTTTCACGCTTTCTAAAATCGTCCCATTATTTATTGAATTTCTAATTAATTTGTATTTGCATTTATTAGTTCTCTACTGATCTGTAAAGATGAGGGAGAGAAGAGAATAAGTTAGAAAAGCACCAAACGGAAGGAGATTGTTTGAGTGTGTGTGTGTGTGTGTGTGTGTGTGTGTGTGTGTGTGTGTGTGTGTGTGTGTGTGTGTGTGTTTGTGTAATAATCCGATAAGAAATAAGGATGTTATCCTGTTAGAGAGTAGCCATTGCTCGAGGGTTTTCAGTGACAACATGGTTAAATGTCAGAGCCCATCTCTGCAGAGACTAATCGCATGAGGACACACACACACACACACACACACACACACACACACACACACACACACACACACGCACACACACACACACACACACACACACACAGGCACAATGAGCAGGATATTCCCTAAAAAAAACAATGCCTCTAAATGTTTATGGGCATTGACCTCGATCAAACAGGCGCACTTAGACATAACAGGGACTTCCAGGAGAGCAAACGTTTATTAACATCAATTCCTTTTACTTGGTTTGTTCAGAAACCGGTCCCAGCTGTGTGCGTCACTCTTTAGTGTCCCCTGGTCTCCCAGCTGTGTGCGTCACTCTTTAGTGTCCCCTGGTCTCCCAGCTGTGTGCGTCACTCTTTAGTGTCCCCTGGTCTCCCAGCTGTGTGCGTCACTCTTTAGTGTCCCCTGGTCTCCCAGCTGTGTGCGTCACTCTTTAGTGTCCCCTGGTCTCCAGCTGTGTGCGTCACTCTTTAGTGTCCCCTGGTCTCCCAGCTGTGTGCGTCACTCTTTAGTGCCCCCTGGTCTCCCAGCTGTGTGCGTCACTCTTTAGTGTCCCCTGGTCTCCCAGCATGTTTCCTCAAGTTGCTGAATGTTCTCTAAAAGCTGCAGGTGTTGTCAAGTTGCTGAAGATGTTTCTTCATGTGGAACATTTGGGTTGTTATATCTGCATCCTTTCTGAAACTGCAGCACATTTGTCCTGATGGAAAAGTTGAGGGACGTTTTTTTTCCGGTGTATAAATAGATGAGTATTTTTGACTATGATCCTCTGATGCATGATTTAATTAGCCCACACTTAAAACAAAAAAAGCTGCAGTGTTAGTGTTGGACTTCCAGGTGTTGAGTAACAGAAATGAACAGAAGTGCTCTTGTGGAGAATATTTTTAAAGTTGAAGAGCGCCTGAGTTTGCAGAAGCAGCAGGTGAGTGTGTGTTGGAGTGTGTGTTGAGGCACATAATTGATTTGGGGTTGTGGATATTTACTCGAGCTCTCGGATGTTAGTCATGCATTTATGCTGCTTTCTGCTGACGCGGCTGTTCTTCAGGTCACAGAGTCACGCTTCAGTTTTCACAGTTTTGCAGTTTTTCAACTTGAGTGGTTGTCAACGCTGTTCCCTTCTGACATCTGACTTCCTGTGAAGACAGATGCAGAAAAATCAATTTAAAGAGTCCTCTCCTGCTGATGTTCAGGTGTATATCAGTATGTAGTGTCTCTACTTTAAAGAGTCCTCTCCTGCTGATGTTCAGGTGTATATCAGTATGTAGTGTCTCTACTTAAAGAGTCCTCTCCTGCTGATGTTCAGGTGTATATCAGTATGTAAGTGTCTCTACTTTAAAGAGTCCTCTCTTGCTGATGTTCAGGTGTATATCAGTATGTAGTGTCTCTACTTTAAAGAGTCCTCTCCTGCTGATGTTCAGGTGTATATCAGTATGTTAGGGTCTGTACTTTACAGAGTCCTCTCTGCTGATGATTCAGGGTGTTATATCAGTATGTAGTGCTCTACTTTAAAGAGTCCTCTCCTGCTGATGTTCAGGTGTATATCAGTATGTAGGGTCTGTACTTTAAAGAGTCCTCTCCTGCTGATGTTCAGGTGTATATCAGTATGTAGTGTCTCTACTTTAAAGAGTCCTCTCCTGCTGATGTTCAGGTGTATATCATAGTAGTGTCCTCTACTTTCAAGAGTCCTCTCTCCTGCTGATGTTCAGGTGTATATCAGTATGTAGAGTCTCTACTTTAAAGAGTCCTCTCTTGCTGATGTTCAGGTGTATATCAGTGTGTAGTGTCTCTACTTTAAAGAGTCCTCTCCTGCTGATGTTCAGGTGTATATCAGTATGTAGGGTCTGTACTTTAAAGAGTCCTCTCCTGCTGATGTTCAGGTGTGTATCAGTATGTAGTGTCTCTACTTTAAAGAGTCCTCTCCTGCTGATGTTCAGGTGTATATCAGTATGTAGTGTCTCTACTTTAAAGAGTCCTCTCCTGCTGATGTTCAGGTGTATATCAGTATGTAGTGTCTCTACTTTAAAGAGTCCTCTCCTGCTGATGTTCAGGTGTATATCAGTATGTAGAGTCTCTACTTTAAAGAGTCCTCTCTTGCTGATGTTCAGGTGTATATCAGTGTGTAGTGTCTCTACTTTAAAGAGTCCTCTCCTGCTGATGTTCAGGTGTATATCAGTATGTAGTGTCTCTACTTTAAAGAGTCCTCTCCTGCTGATGTTCAGGTGTATATCAGTATGTAGGGTCTGTACTTTAAAGAGTCCTCTCCTGCTGATGTTCAGGTGTGTATCAGTATGTAGTGTCTCTACTTTAAAGAGTCCTCTCCTGCTGATGTTCAGGTGTATATCAGTATGTAGTGTCTCTACTTTAAAGAGTCCTCTCCTGCTGATGTTCAGGTGTATATCAGTATGTAGTGTCTCTACTTTAAAGAGTCCTCTCCTGCTGATGTTCAGGTGTATATCAGTATGTAGAGTCTCTACTTTAAAGAGTCCTCTCTTGCTGATGTTCAGGTGTATATCAGTGTGTAGTGTCTCTACTTTAAAGAGTCCTCTCCTGCTGATGTTCAGGTGTATATCAGTATGTAGTGTCTCTACTTTAAAGAGTCCTCTCCTGATGATGTTCTTGCTGGTCACACTTGGTCTTTAAAATAATAAGTGACATGTTGCCGGTCCCGGGGGCATGGAGCTTAACTGGTTAAGTATTTGTACGTCTCTTTTCCGCAGCAGCACAATCAGATAATGCTTCACACATCTCGTCCTCTGTATTAAATCCATAGCTCACCTCCTCCTCCGTCCTCGCTTCAGATCCAATTTCATTTCTCACGCCGACTCCCCCACGACTCACCTCCTCTCACATAATGGAGCCAGTTAATGCTTCAATATTTCCTACTGAAGAGTACACATATGACCACATCTGGAGAAAAACACCTACAAAAAAATGTGGGATTAAATTAATATTTTTTACTTTGAGATGGATTATTTCTAACATGAAGAAAACATGAAAAATACATATATGATAATAATCTGTAAAGTAATTAAAGTTGTCAGATAAATGTAGTGAATAAACTATTAACGGTATATTTTATTTCTTAAAATGCAAGAAAATAATAAACAAACAAATAAATCAAAAATGTATATAATAAAAAAGTTAAATATATAATAATTAAAATGGTCAGATAAAGAAGTAACATATTTCTATAAAAACATTTAAGAGTATTTTATTTCGTAAAATGCAAAAAAATAAATAACTATGAGTAAATTAAAGAATTCAAAAATAAATCTTTCTTATTATTATGAGAGAAATATGTACACAAAGTATAGATATACAATAAATTAAATACAGGAAAAAATATGATTTAAATTGGAGAGCTGTGCAGAATTCGAAAGAGGTTGTGTTCAAATTCAATCAATCAAACTTTATTCACACAGCCTTTTTCACAAATTACACATATGCCTCAGTGGGCAAAAAAACTCCCAATCAAACCTCACAATAAACGGGGAAAAGTGAAAGAAAAGACAAATGGTGACACTTTTTCAGAGCCAGATCATATACTTTAAAACAAATCTGATGTTTCACAGCGTCTGAGGCTGAAAACAAACTCAAAGCACTGAGAAAACCTGTCTTCTTCTGGCTTTAAAAGCTTTTCAGTGACACAAGTTGTCAGAGTGAGCTCTGCAGAAACCTACAATCTCTACAGCGTCTGAGGCTGAAAACAAACTCAAAGCACTGAGAAAACCTGTCTTTTTCTGGCTTTAATAGCTTTTCCGTGACACAAGTTGTCACAGCGTCTCATTGTGAGCTCTGCAGACAGAGGAGGAAGAGGATGAGGATGGTGGAAAAGGAGAGGAAGATCATTGTAGAAGAGAAGCTTCCTCACAAGTGGATAATAAAACCCTCGGAGCAGAGAGATAAGAGGTCGAGCTGAAGGGAGGAAATTGTTTCCGTGGTCGGAGGATTGGATTTAAAACGGTCAGAGATTGATGTCACAGAGCGGGATGAAGAAACACCTCCTTCTCTTTTTTTAGGAAAGTCCTGAAACTATTCTTCTGTCATTTTGTTCCTTCCAAAACAAACCCACACGTCTGTTTCCAGAAGTATTTAAAGCAAAGTGTAGTTTATGGATTCATTGAAATCTGTCTAGTCCCTGTAATGTGGTTCAAATGTTTCTGCAAACAACGGATTTTTTTGTGACGTATTTCCTGCAATCTGTATCGAAAGTTACGTTTTATTATAACGAGCATTATTATTATTATTATTATTGTTATTATTGTTATTGTTATTGTGTAATGGAAGCATAAAGAAGCAGAACATTGACTTAAATGAAGTACAAGTACCTACAAATTGTACTTTAGCAGACTCCAGTACTAGAGTAAGTGTCCTTTCACATAATTACTTCCGCCACATAGTGACATCACCGTGGATTACTCACGCTAGCACTCCAACACATTGTACGTGATAGGCTAAGGGGCAGGACATCTCTAAGCGGTTGACCAATCACAACAGAGCCGGCCAGCTAACCGATCAGAGCAGACTGGGCTCTGGTTTCAGACAGAGGGTGAAAAGAGGTGAATTCCTTCATTTTATGTAACCTTTTTAATAATTTTTATTTTGTCTCGCACCATTTACTTTAACTTCAAATGTTTATTTCAATTTTATTTTTTATTGAACATTCTAATTTTAGTTATTATTATTTTTTATATTATAAATCAAAGCAACCGTCCCAAAAACCCTCAAACACCAATGCTTTTTTCAGGCTCAAAAGGGTTGTTTTTATAAAAAAAAGTATGACCATTAAGGTCATACTTTTTTTATAAAAACAACCCTTTTTTTCCAACAGATATAATAATAATAATAATAATAATCGTATTAAATCCTGCAGATGTTGAGCCGTCCACTCCACAACTTTAACACAAAACAAAACTACAACAGGTTATCATCCGGAGCGTCTGAGAGGAGGATCAAAACGGACCCTCAGCTAGTTTTACTGTCGTTGTGAATTACAGCTCAACTGCAGTCAGACTAGGGCTGCACGATATACCGTGTCGTGACGATAATCGCGTTATGCGCATGCGCGATATTCACATCTCATTTTTTTTTAGGAATTGCGATATTAAGTAGGCAGATTAACTCAAACACGTCATGTTACAATTATTTTGCTGCTTACTACAAAAGGAAAAGGTACTTGAGTGAGTGACGTGCCGGCTCTGCATGCACAGCTAACCACCAATCACAATCATTCTTGATCAGATCACAGCAGGATAACCGAGCTAGCTCAGCTTGTTGCTCTGATAACTTAAAGTGGACCTATCATGCTATATTTGAATAATATAGTGTAGGACCATACCTATATAAGGCATATTTATACTTTTTTTTTTCAAAATACCAAACAGATCATGCATTTTAGCCATGCCTCATTTCGCTCAATTTGACAATTTCTAGCTCTGTTTGTGTAAGGGCAGATTCAGTGAGAACAGCACCACCTACTGGCCTGGCATATGTACTACAGCGTCTCCAGCGCTTTCGAACGGCAATGGCCGTGGCTGTCTCCTCCTGATTGGTGGAGTTGGCCCAATAGCCGTAGCGCCACCGTCCTGACGTCAGGACAGTGTTCAAATCTGGATCAGTTTTTATCAGATCCGTTGCAGCCCCTTTTTTAGAGATTTGGGTATGGAGGAAAATAGAGAGGGTTGTGTTTTCTGACACTTGGTGAGTTCCCTGGAACACCGGGGACACATATTCATGTAGAAAAGACGTACAAAAGAGCATTTTGCATGATAGGTCCCCTTTAAGATCCAGACGTCCGTGACCAAAATCTTTCATCCGGTTAAATATCGTTAAAAAAAATACCAATTGTATAGCATTAAAGTTCAAGAAAGGATGGTTTGCGGACAAAACAAACGGTCTTTTCTTCAATTCCTGTATTTTTTCATATCGCAATATATATCGCAGGCGAAAGAAATATCGCAATGTCAGTTTTTTCCAATATCGTGCAGCCCTAAGTCAGACTCAATTTTTTCAGAGTTTTTTAAAACCCTTGCTCTCATTTACGATGACATACAAGTTATTTATAATGTGGGGAATCTCTCTTTTGTCTTCCGGAAACAGACGCTCACAAATGTCTTTTTCACCATTTACTTTAACTTCAAATGTTTATTCCAATTTTTTTTTTTCTGTATTGAACATTCAAATTTTAACTTATAATGTTTGTATAAATATTTTTAATTATATTTTATTTGAAAATTCACTTGAACTTTTAAGGTTAATATAATTTTTTCATTCAAATAATAATAATAATAATAAGCCGTCCACTCCGTAACTTAAACACAAAACAAAAATACAACTCATCCGGGGCCGTCGGAATTTTCTACTTAGTTTTTCAGACTTTTTAAAAAACCCTTTGCCGTCATTTATCTTAATGACGTATGAATTATGTATCATGTGGGGAATCTGTCTTTTGTCTCCAGGAAACAGACACTCACAAATGTCTTTCTCCTCCAACACAGCGGGCTCCTTCAGACAAACGATCCACGCTCAGGGAGGATGGTTTTAATATCCCACCATTAACAGCGCTGAGAACCCCCACCTACTCAGATGTGGGTGCGTTTGATTCTGCATCAGTGGGGAGTCATTGTGCGTCTGTCTTCACTGATGGTTTCCATTCAGAGCCATTACACATGCTGTGGTGAACACCTGCAGACAGGACGCTTATATAACGTCACACACACACACACACACACACACACACACACACACACACACACACACACACACACACACACACACACACACACACACATATATATATATATCAAAGCTGTGTCTCAATCTGCATACGTCTGTACTTACATATTATTGTTATGCTCTCATAATGGTCAAAGAGTTCTTGGCTACGTACAAAAAAGGTGTCCATCATATCATTGGACAGGCAAAGTCATTTTAATAAAATCCGAACTTAAAGTGTCAAAACATCTGCTCCCATATTTTCCACTTCCAGAATCTCAGTTCCAGATATTCCTTCTTGCTAAGAATCACTAAGAAGGCTATAAAGGAACTATAGCACGGTCACATGACTTCACGTCACCACCGCTAAGCTAAAGGCGGCTAATGTTGGGCTATAAAGGAACTACAGCACGGTCACATGACTTCACGTCACCACCGCTAAGCTAAAGGTGGCTAATGTTGGGCTATAAAGGAACTACAGCACGGTCACATGACTTCACATCACCACCGCTAGGCTAAAGGAGGCTAATGTTGGGCTATAAAGGAACTACAGCACGGTCACATGACTTCACGTCACCACCGCTAAGCTAAAGGTGGCTAATGTTGGGCTATAAAGGAACTACAGCACGGTCACATGACTTCACATCACCACCGCTAGGCTAAAGGAGGCTAATGTTGGGCTATAAAGGAACTACAGCACGGTCACATGACTTCACGTCACCACCACTAAGCTAAAGGTGGCTAATGTTGGGCTATAAAGGAACTACAGCACGGTCACATGACTTCACGTCACCACCGCTAAGCTAAAGGCGGCTAATGTTGGGCTATAAAGGAACTACAGCACGGTCACATGACTTCACGTCACCACCGCTAAGCTAAAGGCGGCTAATGTTGGGCTATAAAGGAACTACAGCACGGTCACATGACTTCACGTCACCACCGCTAAGCTAAAGGTGGCTAATGTTGGGCTATAAAGGAACTACAGCACGGTCACATGACTTCACGTCACCGTTGCTAAGCTAAAGACGGCTAATGTTGGGCTATGAAGGAACTACAGCACGGTCACATGACTTCACGTCACCTCCGCTAAGCTAAAGGTGGCTAATGTTGGCCGTGATGACGTTTAAAATACTGAGTTGTGTCAGGGTTTAGGACTCATTCCTGCAGCCCTGTAATGATAGTTGTGCAGGATATAGCAGATAATATATACATCACATAAAAAGGGAAAGAAAAGAGATGTGAGGCCGGTTGTAAAACATCCTTCTCCCACACACTCTTTAATTTGCTGCACTTTCTGGAACATAAAGAGGAAAATCACAGGTCAGAGGTGATCCATGCTGAAAGTTTATTTCCTTTCTGAGTGCTCCTGACCAGAAAAAGCTCTCCCTCACCACTTCCATTGGTTTTTTTAATGGCCCTGCCTCCACATTACATTACATGTCACTTGTTAGACGCTTTTATCCAAAGCGACTTACATACTCAATACTGTGGGCAATCCCCACAGGAGCACTTTGGGGTGAAGTGTCTCAGGGACACAACGACATGCTGACTACAGTGGGGTTTGAACCTGTGCCCCCCCTGATCCGAACATCAACGCACTAGTCCACTTCGCCACAGCCTCCCTCCCACAGCACACAATATGTCAGTGAATGCTCCAGCTTCACATCCATTGTACCTCTGTTTCAGGCTAAGCTAAGCTAACTTTCTTCTGGATGAAGGCAAGAAAGCACATTTTCCAAAAAGGTCACATTAAAAATGTGATGAATTATTCGCCGGAAAATCCAACTACAGACACTGAATATAAAGTAACATTTAGTTATACAGTAGAGATTTGCATATGAAGTGTCAAGGATCAAGACTATGCTGGTATTTTATGCAAATAACAAATCCAAAGTGATGCATTTCCTCAACAAAGCACTCAATATTAAAACTAACTTCACAAATTAAATAAAAAACGATAGTCACTTATAACTGTATTATCTCCTGACATATTTACTTCAGCTAACTCAGTGGGCCGTACAGAAAGAGTGAATGAAAAAATATGTTATTGATTGTCAGTCGGAAAGATGTTTTATTTAGAAAAATGACCGCATACATCCTTCTGTGCGTCTGTGTCTCTTGGTCCTCGTTTCAAAAAGATATTTTCATCATGATATTTTAGCAGCAGAGCTCATAAGGAATAGAGGAAAAGAGGAAAGATATATTCCGGCTGTGATTGAGTGTTTGTCGTCACTTTACAAGCGGTTCCCGAAAGTTAAACTACATGGGCTCAGTGTAGATATGGCAAATAAAAACTTTGGTCACAGGCTCCTCCAACATATAGGACATAGAACAAATAAAACAGAAAAGCACACGACTAAATGTAAACAAACACTGAAATAAAAGGATACAGCAGAAAGTGGCGTCTACGTTGCTAACAGTTGATTTGAGCACGCAAAAAACGGTGCATGTTAAAAACGTCTTATCGTTACTGCAAATGTTTGTTTTACTCAGAAACTACAGCCCTGAAGCCCTTTGTGATGGGAGTGTTAGCAAGGACCAAAGTTGTTTTGGTAAAGAAATATTAGTTTGCATGATCTGTAAGTGTAGACGTATCCTTTGTCAAATTCTTAGGAATAAGTAAAACTGAGAAAGAAAAAAAACTTCTTAGAAAAAAGTTCTAAATCTGAGAGAAAAGTCAAATTCTAAGAAAAAGTTTCATTCTGAAAAAAGTCAAAATTCTGAGAAAAAAGTAATATTCTTAGAAAAGTCGAAATATGAGAAAAAATTAATAAATGAGAAAAAATATATAATCTAAGAAAAAGTAAAATTCTGAGAAAAAAAATGATTTCTTGGAAAAAATTCTTAATCTGAGAAAATAAGTCAAAATCTGAGAGAAAAGTCAAACGTCAAATTATTAGAAAAAAGTAAAATTCTTAGAAAAAAGTCAAAATATGAGAAAAGAATTTAATATGAGAAAAAGTCAATGTTCGTGAAAATATTGTCCTACATGAAACCGGTCCGTGGCGCAAAAAGCTTGGGTACCGCTGAGCTAACTAACAGGACAAAAACGAAGTAGATGGCTTTTGGAAAATGTTGAAAAAGGACATTTTGGCACCTTTTGTGTTGTTTATGGCTTTAGCAATGATTTACTGACTGTGCGATACTGAGTTATTATTACTGTATCCATCGCTGTCATTTCACGTGACACTGATGTTTTGGATGATGAAGCATCTTACGGGGGTTTTGCTGACTCGGATATTCAGCCGTATTTATTCACACTTTTAAAAAATGTAGCCATGGTTTTCTGCTGCAAACAGAAAGTGATTAATTCTGCATGAGTAAATGTCAGCGTCTGCAGTTTTTGTTTGGATGCTGTCAGTGATGGAGAGCGTTTGTATGCATGAAGGTTTCCTGAGAGACTTTGCTCAGGTAAGCTGGGACATTTAACTGGGAATTAAAGTTGGGCTTTTATTGTGACGATTGTGGGAAATGATAGAGTTGTTGAGGTCTAAGGACACACAACTCAACTACAGTATTTCAACTGGGCGATTTCAAGCTAGTGCTGAATGCATCCTGGTTCTCAGGATATAATTTTTTCTCAGGATATTATTATATTTTTCAGATTTAGATGTTCTTCTCCGAGTTTGACTTTTTGCAGAATTTGATTTTTCTTTTCTCAGATTTTGACTTTTTTCTCAAACATTTTCTCAGTTTTTTACTTGTTTTCAGAATTTCAATAATTTCGAGAATTTTTACTTGTTCTAATTTTCTTGAATTTATTCCTAGAATTTGACTTTTTTCAAATGTTTTGGACTATTTATCTTTTGACTCTTTCTCAGATATACATTTTTTTTCTCAGAATTAGACTTTCTAAGATTTTGACATGTATTTTTTGGACTCAGAGACACAACTCTTCATCAATGTTTCTCCTTCTCACTGGCTTCTTGAAAACATTTTCTTCAGATGTTTTGACACTTTTCAGGTTGGATTTGATTAAAAAGCCAGCCTTACATCGACCTGTTCGAAGGATAGGATGCACGTCTCTGTGAAGCCAACAATAAAGGGAACAGAGGGTAGAATAAAAAGCAGTGGGGAGGATCCATATTTCTTGTTGAACACAATGGGCCTTTCGTCTTCCCGCATGTTTATTCAAAATGAATTTCTCTCTCTGTGTGACACGTCTGTAGCCACGGAGAAGTCATGCATAAATGGAGGAGATGGAAAATATGTGTTACAGAAGGGCAGCCTGGGAAAAAGAAGAATGGTGGCCAGTTTTCCCAACAGGATATTTCATATGTAGACAGGCTGACGGGCGCACCCTCCCTTCAGTTTATCATTCCCACTGGGTGACAATAGTCATGACTTATGCTAATGTGGAGCTGCTGCAGAATACACTCACACTCAGAGGGAGGATACACTCACACTCAGAGGGAGGATACACTCACACTCAGAGGGAGGATACACTCACACTCAGAGGGAGGATACACTCACACTCAGAGGGAGGCAGGAACTGACATTTTTTGTAAACTTGAAATTCTCGTACGGTTTACCTTTTTTCATCATTTTATTCCATTGTGTTTATTTATTATAATTTTTGTTGCATTTTATAAAATTATATTATTTCAGGGCATATCAGAGAACTGTTTAATTCTCTTTTCGTTGTATTTGTATGTGTGTTTAAGTATTTATTCATTCTTTATTTGCACAGTTCTTTTGAACCAATTCCTTCAAACATTGCTCCTAGAAACACGTATGAATGATCTTGTTTTCCCAGTAGTATGATAAGTGGGTTTATTGCATGCACCCGGAGCACGGATGTTGTGTTTGTGTCGTAAACACGTCAGAGTTCAGGTCCGCTGTAACCTGTAATCACTGTCACCTTTCTGCACACGGCTCAAAATATACATCATGCAGCGGAAATGCGATTTAACTCACAAAAGAAGAAAAAACAGGGTATTTTTTAATGGAAAAATAGCCTTTTTTGCAGGTTAAAAAGGTGTGCATTCAGATAAAATCCTGCAGAATTTTTTTTTTTATAAACTTCATGTATAATGACGATCGATATGTGGGTAAATGGGGATGGTTTAAAGGGGACCTATCATGCAAAATGCACTTTTGTACGTCTTTTCTACATGAACATGTGTCCCCGGTGTTCCAGGGAACTCACCAAGTGTCAGAAAACAGATCTGATAAAAACTGATCCAGATTTGAACACTGTCCTGACGTCAGGACGGTGGCGCTACGGCTATTGGGCCAACTCCACCAATCAGGAGGAGACAGCCACGGCCATTGCCGTTCGAAAGCGCTGGAGATGCTGTAGTACATATGCCAGGCCTGTAGGTGGTGCTGTTCTCACAGAATCAGCCCTTGCAGAGCAGAGCTAAAAAATGTCAAATTGAGCAAAATGAGGCATGGCTAAAATGCATGATCTGTTTGGTATTTTGAAAAAGAAAAAGTATAAATATGCCTTATATAGGTATGGTCCTACACTATATTATTCAAATATAGCATGATAGGTCCACTTTAAGGTGAGTCGGACTGATGAGTTATGATGAAAGAAAGGAGAGCAATATATCTCAGAGATGAGGAGATGAGGAGATGAGGGAGGATTGAATCTCCTCCTCAGTGATCCTATCCTCTGCAGCGAAGTCAGCACTCTCTGTAATAAATGGATATTTCTGATCATTTCTCAAACTGCTTTCCTTTCTCATGCATTTGCACATTTCACAGCTTCAGTAGCAGGAGAGGAATTACCCTCCGCCTGCAGCTCCACGCTTTATATGAAATATATATTTATATATATATAAATCCTCCGTGGATGAATGTTGGTGATAAAGTTTGGAGGGAAATCCTTCCTCTGATCAGACAGGTTAACAGAGCGAGACGCCGGGTCATCGTGCGTCCATAAAATGTGTGTGTGTGTGTGTGTGTGTGTGTGTGTGTGTGTGTGTGTGTGTGTGTGTGTGTGTGTGTGTGTGTGTGTGTGTGTGTGTGTGTGTGTGTGTGTGTGTGTGTGTGTGTGTGTGTGTGTGTGTGTGTGTTGCAGATTTATACTCTTTCATATGGGTCACAGCTTTCTCTCCTTGTTGCATCTGAGAGAGAAGATGGAGAAAATATTACGAGTTGTGCTTTAATGGGACGCAGTTTCTTTTTTATTGCTTTTGATTTAGCAGCAACATTTTTGAAGAACTAATCTCATGAATGCACTTGCAGGAAGGAGACTAACACACAAACACTTTTCAACCTTTGGAAGGTGTTTTCTGGCTGTGCAAATGTATTTTAAAGTATGAAACTCTTCAGTTAAAGGATAGTTATTAGTTATTTATCAGTGGGAACCTTAGTGTAGATATGGCAATGAGAAACTGAAGTCCCAGGCTCCTCCAACAGTGCAACATATAGGACATAGAACAAATACAACCAATACAAATAGTGAAAGAAATGGAAAAAGGATGTTTTGAGATGTGCAAGAAGAGTCTATAAACACGAGTAGCACTTGAAATGTTTTGTCTCTATGAAACCTGATGTACTTATATGATTCTGTTTTCTTCAAGTTTGTATCTTCTTGGTCGAATGCACTTATTGTAAGTCGCTTGGGATAAAAGCGTCAGCTAAATGCAATGTAATGTAATAAAGGATGTTAAAGACAAGCATTTCCACCACATTTAGATTGAACTATACAAATAACCTTCAAAGCTAAAAAACAGAAACCAAAAACACTTATAGGACATGAGTATATGGCAAACTACAGTGTATTATATATTAAAGTGGAGGGCTGTGCAGACAAATATATCTGACTTTAACGGCCCGTCCACACAGCAGCGTTAAAAAAATCTTGGAGGTGGGCGTATCTGAAGCTTGGGGATTTTTTGCGAGCAAAGCACCAACAACCAATCACATGAATCTCCCGCCCCCGACATACGAAGCAAAAAAGCCCGAAGTAAACTGGATATAAACTCCCCAAACAGGCGAAAACATACCACTGTCTCTGCCACCTCCCTCCATGCCTGGCTCCTCCGGTTTGTATCCCGGTAGGTAAATAGGGTCTGGTCATAAAGCACCGGGTGATTCCCTACCGCTCATTTCTCCTCCATGTTTTGGAATATGAGGAAATGACCTGCGGTATGTCTCTCCCAGCATACACGCGGTTTGATTGGCTAGCGCTTGAACTGTCAGATTTGCATAAACGGGATTTGATTGGCTGACGCTTCCACCTCAGCTTCAAAAGTTGAACATTGCTCAACTTTGAATCCTGAAAATCCTGAAAATCTCCGCTCTGCTTCCCACAATGCAGTTCGGCGAAAAGTGAGGCAAAGTGACGTGACCCCATTCAAAGTGAATGGGCAGAAGCGTTCCAAGATTTTTTAACGCTGCTGTGTGGATGGGCCGTTAGACACAGTATATATGGGGTTTCTCCCCGGATGCTGCAGGGGCTCCCCAGTGACTCCCAGCATGCTGTAAGTGCATTAAATGTACTGAAACAATCCTCAGGGAGTCACACAAGGTTCATTATTAAATAGTTCCCATTAACTCCTCTGCAGAGGCGAATTATAAAACACCGGATCACATATTTAACCCCTCGCTGACTCGTCCTGAATCATTAATGCTGCAGTCGCTGACCCTCTGAATACTGCATGCATTATATATCATTATGTATATAAAGGTCATCTATCAGGTCTGAGAACCACCTCACCTGTCTCACAGACACATGTAGCGTTTAAGTTTGCAATTAAACTTGTGCAGGAGACTTTTACTGAACACTTTGAGCATATTAATACTTTAAATCTTCATTATACGATGCATTCGTTGCCCTCGGCTCATAAAGAGATGCGACGCGACAAGTTATTACTGTGAGAGCAAAGAGGTGAGATGCGGCAGCCATGCTTAATAAGATCTGTTCAATATTCATGTGCATCCTGCAGTTCATGCACACCCACACAGACACTCTTTACCAGGACAGAAAGTGATATTAATTAAAAAAGATTAGCTTTTTAATCAGTTAGTTGGCTTTTATGTGTTACATTTCACTTTCTATTCGGGACAAAGGGTTCTTTGTCGGTGTGTTGGAGGGAAGACAAACCCACAGGGATCAGCGAGTCAGCGGATTTAATGTAAAAAATACTCAAAACAATACGTGAGAAATGTGCAAATTCAAATGAGGACGAATTACATCCTTTTAATGTCTTTTATTTATGTACTTTGCACTATAGTTTCTGTGTCCCAACATTGGAGGAAACTCATGCACATTAATAACTAGTGTTTATCTTACTGTGCGTTACTCATTTTACATTCAGTTCTATCTTATTAGGTTCAAGGTTCTTTATTGTCAATCTGACATAGCTACAGAGTAATTATGCAGTTGAAAATCTTATGTCACAGGCTTCTCCAACAATGCAACATAATAACATAATAACAATAAGAGCAAGAGCAATACAAAAAGAAAAATAGTTATAAAATAAAGTGATGATGTGGAATAGTGCAGTATGAGTCTATATACAAGTTATTGGAATGATATATATTAGGTATTAGATACATATTACTGAGTAGCAGATGAATGTTTTTGAAGTTGTTTCAACAGTTCAATTGTTTAACAGTCTCACTGCCCGCGGGAAGAAACTGTCTCCGAATCTTCTTGTCCTTGCCAGGATGCTGCGGTAACGTCTGCCAGACGGCAACAGAAAGAACAGTTTGTGGCTGGGGTGATGGGGGTCTTTGATAATCCGTAGTGATTTCTTCCTGAGCCGCTGGGAGTAAAGGTCCTCCATGGATGGCAGCTCCGTCCTGGTGATGTGCTGTGCAGTTTTCACCACCCTCTGTAAAGCCTTACGATCGAGGTCGGTGAAGCTGCCGTACCAGGCCGTCATGCTGCCAGTCAGGATACTCTCTATCGTGCACCTGTAGAAGTTGCAGAGTATCCTGGAGTCCATGTTGAACCTCCTCAGCCTGCGGAGGAAGAAGAGCCGCTGTCGAGCTTTCTTGGTGATGGTGGTGGTGTGAAGAGACCATGTCAGGTCCTCAGTGATGTGGACCCCAAGGAACCTGAAGCTGCTGACTCTCTCCACCGTAGTCCCATTGATGGCGATGGGGGCGTGTCCTCTATCTTACATGTGTATATAGTTCTTATTCCTGCCACTTATTTACAGAATTATGAAATATTGTTGTTCCTAAAGACAACAAAGGTCTTGATTCTGATTTATTGCATATTTGACAAGTTTCTCTTCTAATTAAAAGAGTATTCTCTGTTGCCTTGTTGGAGATGAGTTATTGTGCACATGACAATAAAGCCTCTGAATGCATTTGCAAACAGCAGAGAAGATACTGAGGATTCATGAGGTGGCACTTTCAGAAGTCCCGTCATCATCTGTCTGCTTTCACCATGTTTCAGGACTCTGATACCTGTGGCTAACCAACACGATGTTTCATTGTTAGGATGAGCGGAAATATGAGCAAATACCGGGAATTGAGATGTTAGTATTTCTCATCAAGTCTCACTACATTTAAATCCTGTTTCCTGGAGAGAAAGAGCTGAAGGTTGCTGGGATTTTTAAGACGTGCATCTCTTATATGAACACAGGGATTTGAGCCTTTGCAGACCATTTACATGCACTAAAAACCTACAGAACTAACTATAGGAAAGGGAACACCCCTAAAAGAAGAATAGGGCCTCTTTAACTCAAAAACACAACCTTAACCAGGCTGAAAAGTCGGAAAAATAGGGGGAACATGATTAAATATTGTGGTATATAAATAGTTTGGACTGTTTATTTCTGTGTCTTAATTTCTCTTACATTGCATTG
>NW_022987603.1:155129-164755 GCF_902827165.1 Trematomus bernacchii
CACCACCGCTAAGCTAAAGGAGGCTAATGTTGGGCTATAAAGGAACTACAGCACGGTCACATGACTTCACGTCTCCAACGCTAAGCTAAAGGAGGCTAATGTTGGGCTATAAAGGAACTACAGCACGGTCACATGACTTCACGTCACCACCGCTAAGCTAAAGGCGGCTAATGTTGGGCGTGATGGCGTTTAGTCGTCTCTTTTAGACACTTGTTATCAACCTCTGTTTTTAAATCCTCCAGTGGGTATAGTGATGTATTTTATGTCATAGAACAAAACGTTAACATCTCTTCAGCTCGTGATAACCGCTTTTTTTCACCCAATCCATGGCAGAAACTGATTTGATGAGTTACTTCCTGTCACTTGTCGTGATCACTTATTAATAAACTGGGTTACATAATTCAATCAAGGAACTACAGGTTGGGGGTATTGTTCCGCACGGACACTAATGCTTACTGTACCTCCGGGGTATATACCGTGTCCTCCTTCCTTTCGCTTTCTCTTGTCTTCCCGGGCTGCGAGCCGACAACATGTGCGTTTCTGCTGCTCATTAAAGCTAACTTCGTACCTTCATTGCACCGCCTCCAACTCCCATCTCTCGGCACTACACACTGCTATTTTTTTCTGGTAGCAACACCTTGTCCGAATCAGTCTCACAGTGCTCTTTTTTACAGTAGTCTTTTATACAGTAGTCTTATTTGATATATATTATCAGGACACTTTATTGTCCCACTGTGTTTTCCCAGTGAGGCAGAAAGAGGGCAGCTGTTATTAATCTCTGATAATCACCTTCATAAACACCGCCTCGCTGCAGGGAATAAAATAATAAAAACGGAGTGTCTTTTATTATTTAATTTTTTTAGGATGACTCACGCCGTCTGACAAACTGTTTCAGAATACAATGGTGTGTCCTCCCACTGTTTCTCTGACAGAAATCAATGTGTTTTTTCTGCAGAGAGGAGCAGGAGGACGGGTCTCTTTTCATCCACAGAAACACATTAAAGCTTCTGGACGTGTTGTGTAAGCTCATGACTCACAGACTGAATATAAAGCAGAGTTTACGGTATATCAGAGGACCATATATCTGTGAGCGGAACCACTTCAGAAATGCATGTGGCAGCTTTTCTACAGGAAGTGTTTCATAATGTGTTATGCAGGTGTTTCTGCAGCAGAAATAAACTCACAGTGTAAATATAGTTCGATGATGTGTGGACATAAATAGGTGTTGAAACTGTTGCATAATGAGTGTGATTGTTTTGCACATTTCTACTCGCACTCAGTGACTAAAACGACTTTCTGTTTTACCTGAATAGCCTGTATTTATTTTTCTTTTGCAATACTTCTACTTGTTTTTATGTCATTTTCCACTATCACTTGGATGGGCATTCACAGTGATTGCTTTTTACTACATAACACCTATAATACACTGTTAATACACCTATATTATACATTAACACACCCCTATTACACCAGTATTATACACATATTACTCTGGTATTACACCCTTATTACCGTACACCAAAGTAACAGCAATATTACTTCCATATTACACATTAATATTCCCCTTTTACATCCCTGTTACACTATTATAATACATTATTAAACATAGGATATATACAGTAAAAGAAAAAGTAGTTTTCCACAATATTTTCAAATCTAATCTAAAAATAAAATAGTTGCAGGATGTAGGTCGAGAGCATTTCGGATGTGTGTTGAAATGTTTTTAACACAAGGAATATAACTTCCATATTGATCGGCCTAAAGTCTACACAGGTATTTTTAAAGCAGCTTTTTGTAGGTGTTTGGTCTTTTGTCTGCAAGCAAACGGTTTTAAAAGCAGCTTTAGTAAAACTGCTTCTGAGTTTTCTAGATAGATAGATAGATAGATAGATAGATAGATAGATAGATAGATAGATAGATAGATAGATAGATAGATAGATAGATAGATAGATAGATAGATAGATAGATAGACTCCACTACTTGTTTTTCTGACGACTTTTTACTTTGACTTCTTACATGTTGAACACAAATACCTGTACTTTCTACTTCTTACATGTTGAACACAAATACCTGTACTTTCTACTTCTTACATGTTGAACACAAATACCTGTACTTTCTACTTCTTACATGTTGAACACAAATACCTGTACTTTCTATTTCTTACATGTTGAAGACAAATACCTGTACTTTCTACTTCTTACATGTTGAACCCAAATACCTGTACTTTCTACTTCTTACATGTTGAACCCAAATACCTGTACTTTCTACTTCTCACATGTTGAACCCAAATACCTGTACTTTCTACTTCTCACATTTCCCAAACAGGCTGGTTCCTTTAGTTTGAATGTGTGTCTGGTGGCGTGATCATTATTATTTAGAGTCATTGCGTGCCTATTGATTTGAACACGATCCGTGTATCCATCATTTCCTGGTCTTCTCTAAAGAAGAGGGACCAATGAAAACGTTGTCATGTTGCCGTTGTTCAGCATGGAAACATTCATTAGCTAACAATGACATTATTGTTCTATTAATATAAAGGGAGGTCAGGTACTCTTTAAAACAGCTGCTAGTTATGGGTACTTTTTACTGAAGTACATTTCAAAGCCCTCTTTACTTTGACTTGAGTAAAGAAGTTTAGTCAGTACTTCTACTTTCACCAGAGTATTTTTAAACACGAGTATCTGTACTTCTACTTGAGTACAGGATGTACTCTTGCCCTCTCTGAACGCTGTGATGATGATGATGATGATGATGATGATGATGATAATGATTCATCTTCCAAAGTGCTGATGTGACACAGGAACATATTCTCTCACATTATATCACTGTCTGTCTCATTAGCAGCTCGTTAAGATGTGAATGATCTCCTCTGGGGGGGGTGTTCTACTTACAGCCTCTCAGGCGGCTCCTGGTCCCGCATTAATCTCCTTCCCCGGGGGAACACGGGTATTGATCTGCTGTTCCTCTGACATTAATCTCACTTATGAACGAGATTAAAGAGAGACGAGCGTCACAACGAGGACCTCTGAAACACAGCTGTTAAAAACAACCAAAGAAGATGAGGCACTATTCTCCGTCAGGATGTACGTACAAGGCTAAGGGGCGGGACATCTCTAAGCTGGTTGACCAATCACAACAGAGCCGGCCAGCTAACCAATCAGACTGGGCTCTGGTTTGAGACAGAGGGTGAAAAGAGGTGCTGCAGCACAGTATGAGAAGAATAAAGAGCTTTTTGAACATTAAAGCATGGAGACATGTCCCAGTAGAGGACTCTTTAAAGTAGAGACACTACATACTGATATACACCTGAACATCAGCAGGAGAGGACTCTTTAAAGTAGAGACACTACATACTGATATACACCTGAACATCAGCAGGAGAGGACTCTTTAAAGTAGAGACACTACATACTGATATACACCTGAACATCAGCAGGAGAGGACTCTTTAAAGTAGAGACACTACATACTGATATACACCTGAACATCAGCAAGAGAGGACTCTTTAAAGTAGAGACACTACATACTGATATACACCTGAACATCAGCAGGAGAGGACTCTTTAAAGTAGAGACACTACATACTGATATACACCTGAACATCAGCAGGAGAGGACTCTTTAAAGTAGAGACACTACATACTGATATACACCTGAACATCAGCAGGAGAGGACTCTTTAAAGTAGAGACACTACATACTGATATACACCTGAACATCAGTATATGTTATAATCTGTCATTGTAAGAAGTTTTTGAGGTGTGATGCTTCAAATCCTTCACTTTTTCTTCTTACTATTATCACGATTCTTCTGAGTGATGCAGGGTCCAGCCAAAATGGGATTTATTTCAAATCCCATTTCCTTTAAGTCTCTTCCAACATAATTCAATGTAACTTTGTACCACACACATACACACACACACACATACACACACACACACACACACACCACACACACACACACACACACACACACACACACACACACACACACGCACACACACACACGCACACATACATACACACACACACACACACACACACACACAACACACACCACACATACACACACACACACACACACACACACACACACACACACACACACACACACACGCACACACACACACTCACACATACATACACACACACACAGCACACACACACACTCACACACACACACACACACACGCACACACCACACACCACACACACCACACACACACACACACACGCACACACACACCACACACACACACCTCACACACACACACGCACGCACTGCACACACACACACACACACACACACACACCACACACACACACACACGCACGCACACCTCCTGCTTTTTATTATTGCTCACAGTTTGTTTTTCGGAGACTCATCACAGAAATGGACAGATCCATCATCGGCCAAAAACGCCGTCTGTCCAGCAATTAGCCCTGAAGTCCCTGAAGTCCCTGAAGTCCCTGAAGGGGTCCTGGCGCTTATCGAACCGGCAGCCAGACGAGGCGTTCAGAGCCAGAGACGTTTTCCAGGAAAAAGTCTAATTTAGGACGGGCTCATTCGAGGTTTTTATTATTTGTCTGGTGTTGATTTTGCCTCTGCCTTTTATTAAATCAGCCAAATATGAATATCTTACACTACACCATCACGTGTATTCCTTTATTTAAACAGGACTTATATATATAGATTTTATGTAAAGCCTCTTTGAGCATTAGGAAAAGAGCTATACAAATCCCATGTATCATTATTATTATTATTATTATATATCTGCTTGTTATATTTGATTGATTTAGGTTTTTTAATGCTTTAAATTGTATTTAAATGTTATTTTATAAATTCTTATTTGTGCATCCCTCCAAACAGTATTAACAGAAATACACGACTTCGTGGTGTTTGCAACAATCCATGTATTTGTCCTTTACAGTAGAGGCAAACTATTCCTCTATCTAACAGAAAAATGTGTGTCATAATATAAAAATAACTTCTATCTTTGCTCAAAATATCCTAATTAAAGCACTTTTAATGTGTGCTTTCAATAATGTTTAAAGGTCCCATGTCACGGCCATTTCTACTGATCATAGTTCCATTGTTGAGGTCTACTAGAATAGATTGACATTGTTCAATGTTCCAAACTCACATTGGTTTCTCATACAGCATCTCTGTATAGTATGTGTATTCACTCTCTGTCCTAAACGGCTTGTTGGAGCTCCTGCCCCCCCCCCTCCCTATGAGCCCAGTGTGCCCTGATTGGTCGGGACGTTGCGAGGCTCGCTGCTCAGTGAGCTGGCTTACTGGTGTGGTTTCCGGGTCGGCGATACAGCGAGACAGCGCGAAACTCATCCTGAGCACACACACACTCACAGCCGAAGTAAAAACAATAAGTGTGGCTTGATATTGAGTAAGAAAAAGGTTTATAACGCTGTGAGAATGGGTCTGCGGAGAGCATTTCTCCACCATCCCAACTCGTCTATTACCAACCAGGGAGCTCTATGCAAGTCAATGGGGCTCCCTGTTAGTTGAAAATGTACTAAAGGTCCTGGTGTGTGAGGAGCTCCGCGGATTGGTCCATTTTGGTTCCGGGAACCGCATGACGTCACTTGGTTCCCGGAAGAAACAAATGGAAAAAGAGAAATGTCCAACGAGGCGTTCTGGGGCAGCACGGACAGGTCTTTTCTGTGTTAGAGTTTTACTCGCTACAGGGTGTACTTTGAGGGTTTGTGACTCTGCAGACCGTTTACATGCAGAAGCTACATAACACACAAGGGGACGGGTAATAACTGGAAAAGCATGACATGGGACCTTTAAGGCTTTCTTTGGGGTTTTTTTATACTTAAACTCACAAATGTTCAAGGTTTTATGCACAAACGAGTCATAGCTGTGTCCAACTTATTTCATGAGACTGTAAATCAGTCAAAACTTCCTGCTTAGAATAGAAGAGATAAATTAACATCTGATATGTATCCTGCGTTTCTCTTTGTGTGAGCTTCTATTTAAACTGCAGGGCCTTTTTATTGGGTATTTTACAGGCGGTGAAAAGACTCTTTACTGCACAGGCTGCAGTCTGTAAGGTCCTGACTCTTTACTGCACAGCTGCAGTCTGTAAGGTCCTGACTCTTTAGCCGCGTTCACACCGGAGTACTTTCACCGTACTTTTCGCGTTTAGTTCCGTTAGTAACCGCCTTATGTCGCGTTCACCACCAAAAAGAGCACTTCATCTCTGGAACTTTTAACCCCCATTTTTAGTGCCTGCTGAGAGGATGGTACTTTCCTGGGGGGAAAAAGTGCCCCAGTTCTGATTGGCTGGGCGAATTGCAAACCACGCCCCGTACAACTCTGAAATGTTTTGTAGAGCCGCCATTGTATTATCCTCGCATTAGCATTAATTAGCATTAGCATTCGCCCAGCGCACAAACGCAGAGAGACTACTTATGGGCAACACAAAAGAAAACATGGGAGCGGGGAGATGAGGAGGTGTCGGCGGTTTCTGGCGATTTACTTACTCTGAAGGCTTCAGTAAGAAGCTGCTGGGAGTCCCAGCAGCTTCTACTGAAGCCCTTCCCCAACTCCGGGGACTTCCGGCCGGGGACTCCGGGTGGCAGTATACGCCGTGAAGTGTTTGCGGCCTGCCAGTAAACCCAAAGCGAAGAAGAAGAAGTGACGTCAGCGGCTCATTTGCGTAATCTTCCCTCAGGGAAAAGTACTTCCGTGTGAACGCGATCTGTACTAATGCCCTGGGGGCATAATGCCGAGGGCACTGAACCCACAAAATCATAAGTGCCGGGGCACTGAGTGCCGGCACTAAATACGGCAAAGTACTTGGTGTGAACGCGGCTTTTACTGCACAGGCTGCAGTCTGTAAGGTCCTGACTCTTTACTGCACAGGCTGCAGTCTGTAAGGTCCTGACTCTTACTGCACAGGCTGCAGTCTGTGAGGTCCTGACTGCACAGGCTGCAGTCTGTGGAGGTCCTGACTGCACAGGCTGCAGTCTGTAAGGTCCTGACTGCACAGGCTGCAGTCTGTGAGGTCTTGACTGCACAGGCTGGCAGTCTGTGAGGTCCTGACTCTTTACTTCACAGGCTGCAGTCTGTGAGGTCCTGACTGCACAGGCTTGCAGTCTGTGAGGTCCTGACTGCACAGGCTGCAGTCTGTGAGGGTCCTGACTCTTTACTGCACAGGCTGCAGTCTGTGAGGTCCTGACTCTTTACTGCACAGGATGCAGTCTGTGAGGTCCTGACGTGACCCATTTAGATGTTATTAAAGTGATGGAGACGCTCTGGAGGAAGTCACTAACAACACCGTCGTGGAATAATGTCCTCCTCCACTTTAGGTCTGGTGATACTGCGAGAATATCCGTCTGATGTAAAGAGGAGAGGTAGAAGACTTCAGTCAGATTACTGTTTTCTGCCCTTAAGTATCAACAGATTAGTACAAATATTGTTAGATCTTAAACAAGTCTTTTAAATGAAGATCAAGATACAAGATCTGAGTACTTCTACTTTTACTCAAGTACAAGACCTGAGTACTTCTACTTTTACTCAAGTACAAGATCTGAGTACTTGCTACTTTTACTCAAGTACAAGATCTGAGTACTTCTACTTTTACTCAAGTACAAGATCTGAGTACTTCTACTTTACTCAAGTACAAGATCTGAGTACTTTTACCACCTTAAACTACTATATGTATTCTCCATTTAAGAAACGGATTGTAGACGTAAAAAATGAATCTGTTAAATCTGGATCATTTTTGTTCAAATCCATTTTTTGTTGTTTTTTTCAAATGTTTACTTTATGTGATTTTTTCAATAAAGGTACACAAAACAACAAAACATTGAGGTTATTAATACAAGACTGGTCCAGTACAAATGCAAAAGTGAAATGAGGCAAAGGACAACCAATCTCAAAGCATGACATATTACAATGACTATAGAAAACACAGAGAATTATTTTTATAAACTGACAATCTCAAATCCAGCATTCTTCCCAAAGATCTTGTCCAGCGTTCAGTTAGATCGCTCCAAACAATACTTAACAGCGAGAGATTCCAGGTGTTTATTTTGAATATATCTGCGTGTTTTATTAGATTTCTCCTGGATTTGTAATGCATTTTAATGTATTTAAATTAAATTGTATAATGTTTATACTTTTGCACTTATGTCTTAAATCACTTTGAATTGCCTTGTGTTGAAATGAGCTGGATAAATCTGCCTTTTAATATCAACTATATATTTACTCATTACTGCAACTATATCACAAATATACGTTTTATTATTCGTTTTTCAGGGCTTTATTCAGCCATTTGACTAGAAATAGACACAACAGATTGTATCCTCGTGCTTGGTGTGAGCAAAGTTTATTATGTCCATGTCCATTTGATATATCATGCATCCTCCAAGCGAAAGTAATAACAGAAATACACGCCTTAGTGGACCTCCTCGACCCACTTCACCATGATGGCTTTCCTGGCCAGCATTAAGAGGATTGAACAATGTCCTCGTGATGTTTAGACTAGAGGACCGGGGACATATCCAAGCAGACGCAGACTCTACTGACACCTGTTGGCCGACTGCTGTAGTGATATTTGCATATTGCCCTCCAACATGTTTGAATGTTGCTGCATTCCCACAAACAATGCATCCCTACATGAGTCTTACATTTTGGACAACTCGGTGAGGTTCCCCGTCTTATACTTAGTATACATAAGGACATGTAAATGTTGTGGAGGTAACTCTTATATCTGTTACTAATTTAAATCTTAGAAGGTAGCTTCAAGAGTCCACATATCAAAGTACACTAAGATGTTCTCACTCTCCAAGTTTGTCTGCCTTTGGATTGAACAATTTATTTGGATATAAAGTGTTTTAGTTCTTTGTGATCAAGGAAAAGCCTCTCTAGTAGGCGAGAGTCTCTTGAAAATCTCTTTGTTTTGATTGGTTGAATTACCAGAAGCGGAACAAAACCGGAACCACGTGTCTTTGACGTCACAGCCTGAAAACGTAAACAAAACCTCCGTGTTGCGACATCTCTGTTGTTGTTGTTTTTGTCTGACAGTTTTGTCGCTTTTATTGCTTTTTAAAACCCTCCTCGTTGTCTCCAGTCTTCGTGTTCATGGTAAGACTTTATATTAATGTGAATGTCGATGTGAAAACGGAAAATCAATCGCGTTAAAATCCTCGTTTATCTGATGCTAGTGTATGCTAACTAGCTCATATGCTAACATGCTAACAACAATGTTTTGTTAGGGGGACATTACGGTTTTTCCTTTAAATATCTCGGTTTCTTTCCTCTCACAGGTTGTCCTGGAGCTGTAGTTCCCCGGTAAGCTCACGGTAACCGGAGAGATTCATCATGGCTCAGCAGAGAGGAGTCAACAGCCTGCAGTTCAACCAGGACCAGAGTAAGCTAACAGCTAGCATCTGGAGCTAACTGCAGCTACTGTGTTCTTTAAATGAAGATGAGTCCTGCATTTACAATGTTACGCCAGCAGACATATTAAAGTATAACCAGCTAGCTGAATAATTTTAAAATAAGCATTGTTGGAAACTGAGTACTAGTAACATCTGAGGGTACTCTATCTAATCTAACTTTACTTTTTAGTTCACTATATTTTATTTGATGGATGTATTTA